>NW_027122831.1:25788-120046 GCF_001865355.1 Cryptosporidium andersoni
CATCATCATCATCATCATCACCATTTCCATCATTTCCATCATTTCCATCATTCCCATCATTCCCATCATTCTGACAATCCTGATCATCTTTCTCATCTTCCCTTGGTGCACTCTTCCTTTCCTCAGATATTTTCCTTTTTGAACCCTCCATGGGCTCTTTACTTTTGGTTAAGATATCTTCATACTCAGAATATTCTTTTTCACCCATACTCCTCCTATTATATACTTAATTTTACAACTATAGTATATCCTCTCGTTATTTATATATTGATATACCCATTCTTGTATTAAAGTGAGGAACCAGGAGCTACAAATACAAATTCCAATAACCGCTGGCGGTCACTCCCATGTAACTTGATATCTTTTGGAGACCTATTTTCCTTTTTTTTTCTCATACAAAAATATTCACACAGATTATAGAAGTTTAATTGTTAAAATAAAGTAAGGGTATGATCATACCAATATTTTTAAAATTCATATACTAAAAGTATATACAACCTAGTTAAGGAGTTATAAGTATACTATTGGAAATAACAATTCTATAAGTTGTTTAAAAATAAAATAGTTCTTAAATAAAAGCTGTAGTATCCTTATATTTAATAGATGTTGATATACTGAAAGTACTTTGAAGTTCACCAGTACTTACTTGAGATTACTGACTACCCTAATCCCGCTGAAATATATAGCGGAGAAAGGCTAAGGCATGTAGAGGAAGGGGGGGGGATCTTGTTGCTACTTAATGTCGTCCTAAAAGTTATATTTAATAGAATAGTTTGTAATAATAATAAATGGCATCAACTGGTTTAATGAGTGAGAATTTTTAGTATACTTGAGTTATTTTAGGGTCGAATTACCACTTTAGTTACTACATAGGTTGACTGACTAGAGTAATCAGGGTGACAAGAATTTTTAGACTAATAGTAACAGAATTTCATTAAATTACAGGTTATTTATGAGAATAAGAAATTATTTATAATTATATTATATATTTGATATGGTAGGATATATGGATAAACTCAAATTACAAAGTAAGTTTCCTAAAGTAACCTCATTTAATCTTTACTCAAATACAGATACATTAATACACAATGAGAATTGGAACTCCGTAAATTTAACAGAAGTAGGGTACTATTATTGGGATAGTGAACTTAATAATTCTGGCAGAACTATAGGAAGTAATATTGGTGTCCCATTAACTCCAATGGTATACTCTGGATCTTTGCAATCAATAAAGGCTGAAACAATAAATCAACAGCCAATAACTCCAAGTACAGAATTTATATCCTCTTCAGTTGATACAAGTCCAAGTTCTACACATTATGATGAACCATTTTTCGCAAATTCTCTATCTTCACTTAAAGTTCCCTTTCCATCCTTAAAACAGGACTTGACTACTTGTATTAGTAATGATTCTAGAAATACTTCAGAATTAGTTAATCCATTAGCCAGTAATTGGAATTCCACTGAATATTTGTTGGTGAGTGATTCTAATAGAGAATACAAGTCAGATAATCATTCTGGATTAAATATTGCAAGTGGCTTTTCATCTGGGTTATCAAATAAGGGGCATTACAGTTATTGTGATACGGTTTATACTCCTGAATCTAGAAGTCAAATAGTTAATTGCAATCAATCTATTTGTTCTGATAGATATTCAGTAATTCAATCGTGTATACCTCAAAACGTAGATTTGGAAAGTGGGAATTTTTACTCTTCATCTAAAGTTTACTCAAATTCATATATGAAAAGTTGTACTTCATATGGAAAATATATATACTCTAATATACAAGATTTTGCTTTTTATAAAGTGGACAATGTTTCTCATTGTATTAAGAAGCGGAATAAAAAGTTAAATCCAAATGAAAGAAACTTTTACATAGTAGATTTCATCTCTGAACTATCCAATAATATACAATCACTATATTTATCTGAACTAAAAAAATCCCCAGAAATGATATTTATATTAAAGGAATATTCTCTAGGATCTCTTGCAATGAGGAGATCAGGAAGTTCATGTCCAGTAGTCATAAAGTGCTTCTTCCACAGCTATAGAGATGGGATTTCTAGATTACAATGTAAAACGAGAAGGGATGAGGGTAGACATTTTTTATTTATAATAAATGAAACAAAACTTTCAAGGCCATGGGTTTTATGCCCTAATATTAAATGCATAAAGAGATCGAAAAGTTCTGGAAAGCTAAGGGGTAGAGTTAAAATTTATGAGTACTGTGTTGAAACGGATTCAATAGTTCTATCACCAACTTTTCTTAAGTGTGCAAATGGTTTCTTAACAGAAGATTATTATTTGTGTGCAACTCTCTGTCCACAGCAGAAGTATGCAGATCATGAATCTAACTTCTGGGGCGAGGATTCAGTATCGGGATTTGGCGGTAATAAAATTCAACAGAATCTTGCATGTGATGCGGGAAATGGAAGTGGCGGTTTAGTCCTGTCAGATTATATTTTATTTTGTAACTCCAAACATCAGTTTGTTGCAACATTTAAAAAGTCTCAATGTATTATTAATAGTGAGGTCAATTATAAGGAACAAGGTCACTTGAATATTGGGACTGATAATATATCTTATGGAATGTATGGTAACCATGTTGAACAAGCTCTTGTGAGAGTTATGGAACAAGTCTTAAGAACATTGGAACAAAAAAGTGAGAATATAATTTGTGATACACAAATTAATGAAAATAATTCATATAATAGTAACTTTATTGAAGCATCATTAGATAATAGCTATGTACGGAATTGTTGCAAAGTAGATTATTCAAATTTATATACTACAAATGACAGTATAACAATGCAGAATGCGAATAATCAATATCAAGTAAAAGATGCAAATACTGACTGTATGGATATAAGTTATATAGATAAGGCAGAAAACTGTTCACTTCATTACATAAGTGATGATTTAAATTCCATTGTAAATGATACCAGCTACCATTATAGTGTTAATTTTGACCCACAAGATGCTTTAGTAGTTGAATCTTCGACTAATTGGGTTCTAGATATATTACTTAACAAATGTTCGAAAACACTAAATAGTTCAAATGTCGAGAAGATCATTTGTGATCAAGAACAGGAAAAAGAACAAAACCAAAGTCATTATCAAGAATTAGTTGTAAAACAATGCAATAGTTTAGCTATGATTCCCAATTGTGAGGCTCATAAAATTATGGATGAAATTTATTCTAATCATTCTATCTTTGAAACGGGACATGAACGACAACAAATTGATGGGAATATTGTAGTGCCAATTTCTCCAAATTATGATATACACTAGAAATGACTTATAAAGCTTATATATATGTTTAAGTAGAGCTAGTACATCAAATAAATATTATTTAATATTGATATCAAGATACCTTTTTTTAATTAGTTTTATATAACTAATTTAGGAGTTATTATTTATTTACATACTCTAGGGAAATTCTGCATATATTTGTGAATTTAATTGCTGTTTTATTTGTGATAATAATATTGATTACAAGGTAAGGATAATAGTAAAATATAACAAGAATAGATTTATTGAAATAAACCTGAAAATTAAAAGTTAAATATTTAAAATAATTACACTTAGTGCTGAGTTTCTTAAACATAATCAGATATTAATTTAAATAAATGTGGAATATAATGATCCTAAATGTTTGGGTCTTCAAGTAATTACTAGACAGAGTCACCCGGTAATGTAACGGTATACTTAACCCAACACTTTATTAAGAATAACTCATTAAATCCACACACTTCCAAATTATATGGACCTGAGAAGAGATAAATATTTTTTTATTTTTGTTTTGATTATAAATTTAATTTTAGGTCTTTTCTGTACTAAGGCAGAGATATATGTAGATCAATACAAAAGTGAGCACACATATAATGGAATTACCTGGGGAAATATCCTTAGTTTAACTATACCTCTAGATATACCTGATTTGGAAACTCAAAAAGTAGACAAATCTTTGTGTCCTATGTATGGAATAAATGCAAAAGGAGCTTTTTGCCTAAAATTAAATACAATTAAAGTACAAAAAACGAAGACTTGGCAAGAGTGCTCTTCATTATGTTCAGACTATGTTGTATTTTTTTTTATAAAGTGCAAACAATGGAGCTATGATACAGAAACAAAGACGTGTTTTTTAAAGAATGGTGACAAGTTATGTAAATATCCAGATGGAAATTATATATCTGGAGTATCCACCTCAGTGGAAGTAGGAGGTTGTGCAACAACCTGTGAAGTTGGTAGTTGGAGTGCTTGGTCAAAGTGTAATTCATATTGTGCAGGGATTACTCATAGAGTTAGACATGTAACTAAATCTCCAAAATATAAATCTGAAGTATGTCAACGACTTATTGAAGTAGCAATGTGTAAAGGGAGTCCTGAATGTCCTAGTAACTGTCCAAATTATCATGTAGTTGGATTAGGTTGGGGATGTAAAGTAGAGATGAATAAAGGGGGTGGGACGATAAGGAAGTATGTCAGTACATGGCATGAATGCTTAGGACTTTGTAATGAAACTGAAGGGTGTACTTATTGGTCTTTTCAGGGTACAGCAGGAATTGAAACATGCCTTCTCGTAATTGGAGAGGTAGGATGTATGTATCATGCTTTAGGATGGGTTTCAGGGGACAGAAATGTGGTTGCAATAGACTGTCCTGTAAAGTGTTCTGTGGGTGAGTGGTCTTCTTGGACCCCATGCCCAAGAAATGATCAATGTACTGTTAATTCTATCACTAAACGAACTAGACCTTTAATTTCTACTCCTTCACATATGAATCCGAGGTCTTGTCCTCACTTAATGGAAAGTTCTCTTTGTAATTGTACTATGGGGTTTGTTCAAAGACATACAGGAGATGAATTTAGCTTAAATAGGGTTCTTTCATTTACCCCAGGAATAATTCATGACATTGATATCAAGAAGGGTATTCTTAATGCTATTCAATCGGATTATTCTGAAACAGAAACGACTATTTCTGATATTGATTCTAACAATAATGTAATTCCCATAATTAGTAGAGAACAATGGGTTTCTTACATTACGCACACTAATTTAAACCAGTCTGGAGAGACTTTAGGTATTAAAAATTAATTTATAACATGATTATCTGTACACCAGAGTCAAAGTTTGAATGCTGAGCATTTACATGATATTCCACTGAAGAATGTATATATATATGTTAATAATGAAATTATATATGAAGTATCGCCTTTAAAATGTAAAATACTAAGTTTGCGATAAGAAGTTAGTATTTACATAAACTTACCTCCAAATTAATGTGTTATTTAAAGGAACAAATTTATTGGTTATAATCTTAATAATTTCTTGAGATGCTATTGCCCCAATAAAACAAGCTGTTGTCTGGATTTGACTGGTTCCGAATCCAATTCTAATATAAATAAATTCGTGATGATCTTAAAGAAGATTTTGAATTCAACTTACACTTGTTTAATCAGATCCTTATTAGGGCAAAATATATCTATATTCAAATTTATTTTATCTAGATATGCTACAATAATATTAATTACTTCATTTAAATCTTCTGTAGAGTTTTTTGGATACCTTCCATATTTTTGATTAAATAGTTCTCTAGATTCTAAAATAAGGTAATATGCTAATAATGACTGATTTTTGTAATTTTCTACAGAATCATATTCCATTAATTCATTTTTAAATGTAAGAGTATTGAAGTTAGAGTCACATGATAGATATATATTATTATATTTAACAGGTACAAAAGTATAAAGATAATCACATAAATCTTTTATCTCATACTTCGTGATTTGATTAATATCCTGATATTTTGTACATAATAGTGTATAGATTATATCTATATCTTTAGCAAATTGATCCCTATATATTGATTGTAGTTTCAAATATAACGAGGTGCAGCTTGTCATATCTGGTAACTTTTCACATACTGGATATCGTTTATACTCTTTATAGAACAGATTAATGGCATGGAGAATAAGTGATAGCTTTCTATTGTATGAAAAAGTGACATTCTTGTTAGATTCTAATAATATATTATTTAGTTCATCATATAATGCAGATGTATCACTTGAAAATAGTAAGTTGATATTTTGTATTGCTTCTTGAAAGTTAATCTCATTAGAAAATCTACAAAGTTTATTTTCAATAATTTGCTTCAAAATTTGACTTGAATTCTCTTCATATATGCTAGTATATATTCCTTCATAAATTTGTTTAGCTTTCATCAAAATTATAGGAAAAGGAATGTGTTTGTGTGTTAGATTATCTAAATCAGATATTTCAATTTCGTTAGATAAATTAACTAACTCATCTAGTGGTTGATGTAGTTGTAACCCTTTTAATCTTATACTTAATTGCCTACTCAAATCACTATCAAATGACAGATGTATACCATTCATAAAGATTCTCACCATTCCGACAAATCCAACAGATGTTAATACAATAATAAAGTAGTCTTTTTTAGTATTCCTTAAGTATTCAAATAATATAGAGCTTATATGCTGTGGTATATTACACAGAACAATTACATTATAGAAATCACGTCTATTTGAATCTTCACATAGTTCAAGTAAAAATCTTTCTGGGGATTGAATAATAAAATTTAATGTCGTATCTACATTAGCCTTGGATATTTCAGTTACATAAACCTTTACACAATACTCATTTATAAAGGCTTTGTTATATAATATTGAACTCTTTCCAATATCATCTTGTTCTATTTTTGAATCATCAACTATAGTTATATTTCCAATACCATTAAATGCTAAAGAGATCAATACTTCTATAGCTACTACGCAGGAACCCAATATACACACAGATGCATTCTTAAGATAGAATTGACTTAGTGGACCCCATAGCATTAACTGTCTTGAATACCGATTTTCATCAAGATCTAGATCTCCTATAGTAGACATTATTCTCTGACTATTTCTTTTACATTAAATTGAATGTGGATGTGAATATTTTAGTAGAAAAATGTTAGATTTTTCTTATTTGTAAAGTATTTTTAGCGCAAAATATTGTAATTTTTTTAATTAGTCACCAGATATTCTCAATATATATTATAAATCTAGTATATATATATAAATGAGAAGCTTAAATATATTAATTACAAACGACTATCTCTCTATTTGATATTTTAGAGATGTCGTTAGGAACCTTAGATATAGACATTAAGAAGTACAAACTGTAAATATTGGATATCCCATATATAAATTTGAAAATAAAGTGACAGAAAACTGGATTTTAAGGCAATAAATAATTTAAATATATCTTATTTCATAATAACTTTTATAGGTCAATAAGAATATAACTTTTGAGCATCATAAATACCTATTATATATTCCTCTATTTTCTGATACACGAGATATCAAATTGTGACGTGATCAACTCAGAATTATATTTGACATTTTTTTTGTAGTACTTGTTATCTTAGACTCTAAATATAACTATAACTATTTAACATATTACTTTGAAAGGTGTTTCAGCAATAACTTTAACATGATTCCTAAGTACTAATAGTATTAAGCTAGCTAACTAATAAAGGCAGTTATATTAAGAAGTTTGCCATATTTAAATCAAGCTAAAATATAATATAAAGGTCAGTAAAGCTCATAATATAGTATCTTTTTAGAGTATTTCATATATATAACTAAGAATGATATGAATGCTTTTTCGAAATTGCAAGATCTCACTCCTTTTTATATAAATAAATCTTTGATATCTTAAAAGTATATAGTACTGTGCTAATTTATAGTGAAATGACATTGGAATAAAATATGCAGTCATTGGATTTTCAATAGATTCTACTATGGGGCTGTTCATAGAAATATAATTTAAGGTATCGTTACAGTAGAGAAAAAATTGTTGGCGGTATAATCGTAATTTGACTCCTTGCTTGATTACTTGGGAAAAAGTAATTAGATATTACCGAAATAATTGTGATAGAAACTTCAAAAGAGTAGTTTTAGGATAATTACCTTAATTATTTGTATTCTGAAGGAAAATATGATAAATTTAATTGAATAATAGCTAGAGTATGAAATACAAAGAGATGGAGACCGAGACATCCCTTAAAAGTAAGACTAAGGTAATGAAGTCACGATTTAATAAGGAAGAAACGGAATTAGATCATTTATTAAAGCCTGTAGATAGCCTCATAGAAAAGTGGAGAATTTTGCCCCACTTTTTAAAGACAGAAGGCTTAGTGAAGCACCATATTGAATCATATAATTATTTCGTCACTGTGGATATTAGAAATATAATCCGAGCTCATTCTAATCGATTTATTAAAAGTGATGTTGATCCATCCTTCTTTATAGAGTTCTTGGATGCACGAGTAGGTATGCCTAAACTAGAAGAAAATATGGTAACTATTGATTTAACTCCAATGATGTGTAGGATGAGAGATATAACATATGCTGCTCCTATTTATGTGGATGTTGACTATGTTAGGGGCAATAATGTGGTAAGGAAGAAGAATGTTGAAATAGGGCGTATTCCAGTCATGCTGCGCTCTAAAGTATGTATACTACATGGAAAAACACCTTTAGAGATGATAAACTTGTCAGAATGCCCTCATGACCCCGGTGGGTACTTTGTAGTTAAAGGTACTGAAAAGGTTATTTTGATGCAAGAGCAATTGAGTAAAAATCGTATCATTGTGGAATTAGATAATAAGCATAATTATTGTGCTACTGTAACTTCGACAACTGCTGAAAGTAAAAGTCGCACTTTGGTTGTCTACAAAAATGGCAAGTTATATTTACGACACAATTCTTTCACAGATGATATACCTTTATGTATTGTACTAAAAGCAATGGGAATAGAGACAGAACAGGAAATATTTCAAGTAATTGGTAATAAAAGCTACCACTATGAAGGTATTATCACTTCTTTGCAAGATATTCATATAGAAAAAATTATAACGCAGAGACAGGCATTACAGTTTATGTCAAAGCGGATGAAATCAAAAGTGCGCATGTCGTTTGGTTTTACTGGAGGACGTCCTAATAGGCATAATCCAACTTATACTGAGCAAAATAGATCCGAAGAAGCATTAGACCGGATGAATACAAGCAATGCTGATAATACACTAGTTCGTCAAGTTAATGGAATTGAAGACGTATTAGAGACACTAAACCGAGTCGTTTTATCTCATGTTGGTACTATTTATGGTGATTTACGTCCAAAAGCTCTTATTCTATGCCTTATGGCAAGACGTGTTATTGATGCCTCTGAAAATCAAAGTTTACTAGATGATAAGGATTATTATGGAAATAAACGTATAGAATTAGCTGGACAACTTATCTCTATCCTATTTGAAGATTTATTTAAGAGATTTGCATCATTAACAAAGAAACAAATTGATCAAACTCTTGTGAGATACTTCCAGACAAAAGATAATTCCTCAAAAGTAGCTTCTGGAAAGGAGGATACAAATTCAAACTACCCAGATTGCTTCCGTAATCTCCCAACTGATATAATCACGCGTGGAATGCAAACTGCACTTAGTACCGGAAACTGGTCTATTAAGCGTTTTAGAATGGAGAGAAGTGGTATGACACAGGTTTTGTCACGTTATTCATATATTGCAGCTCTAGGTATTATGACTCGCGTTGATTCTCAATTTGAGAAGGCTCGCAAAGTAAGTGGGCCACGTGCTCTACAACCTTCTCAATGGGGTATTTTATGTCCATGTGATACACCAGAAGGTGAATCTTGTGGCTTAGTTAAAAATTTGGCTTTAACAACACATATTACAACTGATCATAATCCACAATATTTGATTGGATTACTTTTTAGTCTTGGAGTGCAAGATATTGCATCTGCATCATGGTTTGAATGGAAGCAACACTCTCAAGATGGTAATACAAGTCTTCGGGAACATAATAACTTAAGCGGAAATGCTTATTTTATATTTATCAATGGTGCATTGCTAGGTATTCATTATAATCCAGAAATTTTAGCAAGTAATCTTAGAGACCTTAGAAGAAAAGGCTACATTAGCCAATTTGTATCAATTTTCTGTAATCATTCACAATATTCAGTGCAAATAGCAACTGATGGAGGCCGTCTTTGTAGACCACTTATAATAGTTGACAACGGGAAACAAAGAATTCAAAAGGAACATATAGAAAACCTAGAAAATAAGCAAATAACCTTTAATGACCTTATTAATAAAGGTATACTAGAGTGGATTGATGTTAATGAGGAAAATAATTTACTAATTGCTTTGAAAGAGGAGAATATAACAGAAGAAACGACACATGTAGAAATAGATCCTTTGGCAATTCTCGGAGTTGTAAGTGGCTTGATTCCATATCCGAATCATAATCAGAGTCCTAGAAACACCTATCAGTGTGCTATGGGAAAACAAGTTATGGGAGTAGTAGGACTTAATCAATTTTTACGATGTGATTCAATATTATACCTACTAGTCTATCCTCAAAAACCTCTTTGTAAAACTAGGACAATTGAAATGATAAACTTTGAACAGCTACCAGCAGGTCAAAACTCCTCTGTAGCTATTATGAGTTACACTGGTTATGATATAGAAGATGCCATTATAATGAACAAGGCTTCAATTGATCGTGGATTTGCAAGATGTTTTGTGATTAAGAGACAAACTGTAGAACTACAAAAGCTCCCTAATGGATTAGCTGAACGTGTTATAGGGCCAAATAAGCTTTTGGATAGTAGTTCCGCTAAAGTATATAACTCAAACTGGAATGTATTGGAAGAAGATGGAATATGCCGTGTAGGTGAGATGGTTGCTGAAGATGATATTATTGTGAATAAAGTTTCCCCTATAAATACACGAGAATATGTTGGTGACCCATCACAAGTCAATTTATCTGAATATAGATTAACGCCTATCAAATATAAGGGAATAGCACCATCTTATATAGATCGTGTATTATTAACAGAAAACTCTGAAGGCAGTCATATTTATAAAATTATTACAAGACAAACAAGGTTTCCAGAACTAGGTGATAAATTTAGCTCACGTCATGGACAAAAAGGTGTTGTCGGTCTAATTGTTTCTCAGGAAGATTTTCCATTTTCTGAATCTGGTTGGTGCCCTGATCTTATTATGAACCCTCATGGATTCCCTTCTAGAATGACTGTAGGAAAGTTAATGGAGCTAATTTCAAGTAAAGCAAGTGTACTTGATGGTAATTATAGATATGGAACTGCTTTTGGTGGAACTCCAGTAGAGGATGCAGCAAAGTGTCTTATGCAAAATGGTTTCCATTATTCTGGAAAAGAGTATTTAACATCTGGTATTACTGGAGAAGCTATAGAGACATATATCTTTGTTGGCCCAATATTCTATCAAAAGCTAAGACATATGGTTTTAGATAAGATGCATGCTAGAGGAAGGGGTCCAAGACAAATATTAACTAGACAACCGACTGAGGGAAGATCCAAAGATGGTGGTCTACGCTTAGGTGAAATGGAAAGAGATTGCTTAGTTGCATATGGTGCCAGTAATTTGTTGATAGAACGTTTGATGCTGAATTCAGATGTATTTGAGACATATGTCTGTAATAAATGTGGACTCTTTGGGTATAATAACTATTGTCATTATTGTAGAAATTCAGATGATATATCTATCATAAGACTACCTTATGCGTGTAAGTTATTATTCCAAGAATTGCAGGCAATGAATGTATGCCCAAGAATTAAAACTAAATAGTAAATTAACTTTTATGTAATTTATTAATGTTAGTAAATATTTCAACAGAATACTTTATTAATAATATTTAATAGCCGGTTATTATTTGAAAATTTAAATTTCCTAAAATTTATTATTTATAAATTTATACTAGTTCCAAATTTTACATAAAATTTTAGTTTGAAAATTCTGAATTTATCACTAAACTAGTGAAGATTGCAATAAAAAAAATCTGCTGTATTTTTCTATAATTCTATCCAGTCTAGTCTTCATTACCTCTACTGTTTGAATTATTGGAATTGAATTACATAACTCAAGAATTGAAAGCTGGTCATGATTTGGGAAGCATAGTGTACCAGATTTTGGCCACCATAACTGTTCAATAGTTGCATCAATTCCCATATTCCCAAGCAATTCACTGATTTCATTTCTTTTTGATTTATGTTGCAATTGAAACCATAATAAAGATATTGCGGAGGGTATAATTACAGGACTTATTTCGTTTTTAATACACATATTTGACAATTTCAATAAGTATTGAGTTAGTAATATAAAGCTATCTGAGTAACTTTGTTGATCTTTTTCTTGATAATGCTCATAAGTAGAAAATAGATTATCTACTATTTCCCATACTAACTCAATATTTGGATAGATAACTAGCTTACTGTTGGTAGGAGATTCAATGCCATAACAAAAACCAATTGGTATTAAAAATGGAATGATATAATCTATAAGGTATATAAAACATTTTTCATTCACTGATAAGCAATTTAAAAGTATTAAAATCTCCTTTTGCAGCAAGTATTGGTAATTCATGAGGATTTCAAAATTTGGGAACACTAAATTTTTAGAACTCATAAATTCTTTCAATATCTTTTCATATCTTTTATCAACATATAATGGAGCAAAAAGCATAACTTTTATAGATTGAAAAATAGTTTTCAAAAACTTATTTATTATATTTGGTGCTACTTTGCGGTCTTTTACACAGCAAGAACTATAGGTATCTTTGGTATCTGAAATATTGTAATACCCCAATACAACTTGCAGTGTTTCCATATATAAGTTTATTACTAGCTTTATATGCCTATATAAAAACTCATCATATTTATTTATAGGTATAATGGCATTTATTGACAATTTATGAAGCTCATCAAAAATGCTAAAACAAGATTCAAAGCAGCAAGGAATTGTGCAAAAACACCTAATAATAGTTCTCCATAATTTCAGAAAATCATCTTCAATATTTAAAGTGGTTTTATTACTTGCAGGTACTATATATGGGCTTGTGTGCATTCTTAAATATGTTTCTGTCGTTAGCTTAAAAAAGTGCAAAATGATTTTTTCAGTATTATTGTCTAGTTCAATATTCTCATTTATTTGAGTATATAAAACTTCCACTATATATTTATAGAGTCTTTGATACATAGTTACTTCTCTTAAACTAGTTAGAATCTGTACATTAAAATTACAACACAGAAGTTGTGTAGCTAAGTGAACTACAGACAGCCAGATTGAGTTCAAATGATTTTGAAACTGTGTTATTTCAGAATTTTGTATAGTCTTTCTTAAAATACTAAAATTCTGACTCTTTAGTATACTAACCATTTCCAATGATTCCATGCAAAATATATGCATGTATGCGAACAAATGACTATTTGGATTGCATGCATGCAATATATCATTGCAAAGTATAATTAATTTGTGTAATTTTTGGATCCAACAATTAGAAAAATTACAATTCAACCAAACAAATATAATAGAAGGTATAAATCTCAAATGATCAAGGTACATGCTATATAAGATTTGGTCCTTTGCAAATGATGATTTGTAGCTGCTTGCATTTGAGCAATTCCATATCAAATTCCCTATACATAAATCCAAAATACTTTCATTAAAAAATTCTTTATCAATTTCCTTAAATAAATCAACTTCATTAACTTTTAATTTCGTCTTGAGTAACCCAATGAGTGCTCCATACTTACATATACATTTGATTATTTCAAGTTTTAATTCTGCAAAACGATAGCCCAAGTGATTAACCAAGAAACTCTTAAAGAATTTTATTAAAAATGAGAAAAAAGTGAAGATTTGATTAAGTAAATTTTCTGCATTGCAAAATATTATTGAAGTATATATATCACTAGATACAAGTTCAATTTTTATTAAATCAATAAACAATTGAGTTCCATATATGAGAAAGTATACATGAAATAAGTTTTTGTATTGATCAGTCAAATTTGCAACATTTTGGATACTGCTTAGTAGTGTGAGAAACACTAATTCCTTAGTTTTATTATCTTGATATGGAAATATTTTTAATATTGTATTAAATATTACTCTCTTATATTTGAGCCATTGAGAATTCTGTATTATATATTTCTGATCATATTGATCAACACAAATCTCATTAATTAAACTATCCATAATCATACTTTGTATATTGTGAGAATTTAAGTAATGATATATATATCCAAATATCTTATAATAGTTTTGGAGTACTTTAGTAAGTGGACATATATCATACATTGATTTTTTGCAGGGCTTGTAATTGTTTATAAAGTAGGAGAGCCTTGAAAAAGTCAATAGGTTGAGATCTTCGCTATAATGTAGATCAAATTTCTCATTATCTGGGATAACTTTGAGAATATGAAGTTTCTTGTTCTTACTTTTTTCAGAAGTCTGCAAATTATCTAGGCCTTCATATAATACTGTTAGTATTTGGCTAAATATATATTCTTTGAGGCTTTTACAACTAATGAAAGTATTAATTTTCATATTAAAACTCATAAATTGAATATATATTGGAAAAATAAAATTGCAACTATTTGAATTTATATTTAAAAGTTTTTCAAATAATGTAAAGTTTCTAGGCCCCATGTATAGATTAGACATTGCATCTGTATTTTGCTTGGATATAAAACTGCAATCTATTAGCATAATACTTATTAGATTACCTATTAAACTTCTGCAAAATTTATTATCTAGCAATTTAATGCACGATTTGAGTACAACCAAACTTTTTTCAGATTTAATTCTGGACTTTATAAGCCAGTTTATAATAGCATAGATCATATCCGATGCGCAATTATATAATATACAAAGTTCCCCTTCTGAAAAATCCAATAATATTTCCAAACTATTTATAAAGTAGAAGCTGTTTAAAATAATAAATGACAGAAGAACAAACGATGGAAGCTTGCAGATTAGATTGGATATTCCAAATGAGCTGTGTTGCTCTAGTTTAAATGTATAGAAAAATACACTTTTACCATAGTGAAGATAAAATCTCCATAATTGAATTATTAGTCTTCTGACCTTTTTTGAATATATCCAAAGACAATTTGTAGGTATATAAAAGTAGTTTAAGTCACCAATCTGAATTATTTCATGAATTCTTGATAGAAGTATTATTGACAAACTTGAGCAAATAATCAAGTTGCAATAATAAAAATTCATATCAAGATATGAATCAAATAACGTTTTGAGTTGGTTTTCTAAAAATACTGAGATATTTTTAAATACATATATAGCTACAGAATTTTTCATGCTAGTGTTGTGGCTAATACAAAGGTACTCACCAAGCAAGTTTAAAAATTCCTTGTCTAATTTTACATAAGGTGAAAATTCCAAGTTATTTTTTTCCAAAGTAGGTGAAACTAGAAATTTTTCAAAGACTGAATTGTTAGAAATAGGAATATTAGCCATGGTACATAGTAATATTGCACGATGCTTATCAGAGACCACACGTGTAAAGTGATCCTTCAAAAATACATTTGAAAGATGGTATATTTCATTATCATAGGATACTTTGGACTTCAGAAGCCCAAATAAAAGATAAATATCTAACAATGTATCACTTTCATCAATTGACTTGTTCATTTGTAAAGTAACATAATTGGACCAAGCTATAAGATTGTTTAATTTCGACTGAACATTAACACATGTATACTTTCCATTAGATCTTTTCAAAAGCTCAACTAATTTACATATCAGGTGAATACAAAGGCATCTAATAAAACAAGATTTAATTCTTGGAGGTTTGAATTTATTTGATGTAGTTACTTCTTCATCTTTATCTTTATCCTTTAAACCAAAAAGGTATCTAAGCAAGTAAGTAAACATTTGAAATATCAAAGGGATATAATTAATTTCATCATTTATATCTACTATAGTAAATTCTTCAATAATATTTCTATAGACCCATAGAATAGATAAAATAGGTAAAATGGAAATATCTTTGACTGGATCAGTACACTTTTTTGCAGCTATTAAGAATGATATAGATACATCATCAGTATCCTCAAATATAGAAAATAGTTTTAACTTTGATGATAAATTTGAATATTCAGATTCAAGTAGTATTTGATTCCAGTAAACATGGTGAGAGATAGTTTTTTTAAACAGATTTTTTGTCAGTAGTTTATTTATTTCAAGAGCTTCATCTATAAGTTTATTTCCAGCCTTATATAAAATAATATATGAAAGCAATTTGGAAGCTTTATAACGCCATTTAATTTCTATATCCTTATGTTCTCTTTTAAGTACATTACTATTTTCGAATTCTTTTTTCATACATTCAACCATTCGTAGATTTAATATTTCCAAACTAACCTCAGACCATTCAAAATGTCTATCGGAAAAGTAGAACATCTCCCCAATAAAATTGAATTCCAAATTTTCAAGATCAGATTTTTTTATTCCAGGAAGCATGCTATGAGGAACTTCTAGTTCTATATGTGTTATTGAACTATGAATTAGATCTTGCATCAAATTTTCTATAACTAGAGGTGATCTAATTAAATTTAATACTGATTTATCTTGATCTTTTTTCTTGCTTTGCATATATTCATAAACTTGAGAGTATACCAACATCTTCATGTTTGCTATTAAAGTTGAAATATGAATATTATGTGATATACAGTTTTGTTGCCCGATATATGGAAAAAGAAAGTGCTCCTGTGATTGGAAAAAAGGTACTTCAAATGAATTTGAATCAAAATTTGGAAATCTTAAACTCCATGATAGTGGAATGAGAGGTAATATTTCTTTAAAGACTAATGAAGAATATTCAATTAAAATATTTTTGAGCTTATTTATATCAATACTCAATACATCATCATTACAGAGTCTTTGCAATAAAAGAAACTCAGTAAATTTTCTTAATGACATTAAATAATTTAATGAAAATGAAATTGAACAAAGGGTATTCTTGATACTTAAAAACAAAATTAGTGTTGGATTTTCATCATTCTCATTAAACCAAGAGTTATAATCATCAAATTTTCTATTTTTTAATGTCAAGGTTGACTCATTTAGTGATTGAATACTAGTTTTCAGTACTTCAATAGCTCCAGATGAAAATATTTCTTGCAATATTGGTATAACACTTAGTATATGAGTTTTCAAACTAAAAGAGTTTGTAATGTTATCTATGACAGAATCTCTTATTTCTTCCTCAATCATCCCTTCTTCAAAAAATTTAAAGATATTTGATAGGCAAATATCAAGCAAAGCAAAAATATTAATCCAAATCACCATCTCATCTATTCCATAATACTCTAAAGCATCAGCATCTGTACAAAACCTCTTGGAAGTCAGATTCTCAATAATTCTTTCTAAATATGAAATAATATTAAGGCAAAGTACATAGCATTTTGTATTATTCGAAATGCCCATCAGAATCAGTGTGTCATGAAGGAATATTTCTTTCACTTCATCAAATGAAAATTTAGAGTTCTGAAGTGTGTGTATTTGCAATATCTTTTCAAAAATAAATTCAGTCCAAAAGTTTATTGGTTTCGCATTTGAAATTAAAATACCAATATTTCTTCCAACTATCAAAGTGGTTACTGATGTTTCAGAATTCTCAATTGATGTAATTCGAATAATCCATTTAATTAACGCTAATAAAACTTCATTATCAGCAGTCCAAAAAAGAACATCATCCATAACTAAGGATTCAATGCATTCTATAGCTATTCTTGGACAAATATTTATTAGAGGTTGTAATAAACCTTGAATATACTCAAAAATTTGCCCTTTATTCCATAAATATGGATCAACATTACTTTTATGAGAATCTTGCTTCTTTATTGAAATAATTAGTGAAGATATTATACATTTTAGTAATTTCTTCATTATATAGGTATGAAGATATACCCAATGACAGTTTGATAGCCAATTGATATTTTGGGTGATATGTTTTTGTATATAATATTTCTGAATTAATAATATAAATATATCCCAAAGTTTAAATAAATCCTTATAACTAACATTAAATTTTTCCAAATAAATTTCTAAAGTACGACATACAGATCCAGTAAATACTATCCTAAAGCATTCACCTGACACGGGTAATGATCCATAACCAGAAATAAATACAGAATTGTTACAAATTTCAATTAGTGAATTTATAGAATATATAATATCTTTATTTGAATCTGGAGAATTGGCCAGAACTGTACAACACGCACATAACTCAATTGTAGATTTAATAATATTCATATAATTTATTAGATATATATTATCATTATATATTGTACAGCAAATGTCGATGACACATTGTAGAATTTCTAATTGCTTTTGCTCAGCAAGTTTTGGGTATTGCCATAAAATTTGTAAAAAACATTCTAAATTCCTTTCCATATTTGTAATATCATCACATTCTACTAATTTTTCTAAATTCTCAATTGTTAAACTAAGAATTGAATCAGCTAAGGAGAATCCTGGTATTCCAACAGATATAACAGTTGTCAGGCATTCGTAAGTTGCATCTCTGAGACTTTGATCCACATGACAAATTAAACAAGGTAGACACTTAATAAATCCAGGTATGCAAGAGCGTGTTTCAAGTAATTCCATATGAAAGAGGTATTGCAAAATATAAAGCACAATTACAATATTACTTGGCAACAAAGGTTCAGATTGTGTGCTAGATATATCTAAGAGATATGATGTATCAGGACCATTATTTGTATCAGATTCATATAAGTTATATGCTTTGTTAATACCCATTCCTACAGTTGATGAGTCAGTTTCAGTATATTTAAATAATAAATTCATCATTTCAATTGTAAGTTGTCCAATTGACATAGGATTGTACTTATGTATTAGCGTGTAAGTATTCATAATCCATCTAATTGCCAAAATTGAAGGATTTGATTGCATAAATTGCAGTAATAAATATTCTAGTTGATTTAGAGTTGAATTTTGGATTTCAGTTGGTATGTAGGGTATTGTGTGACACAATCCACAGAGTCTTTGAATAACTTCCCACCATTGATCAGGATATAATAAACGAGGAGGAATAGTTGGGCAAATAAGATATAATGATGAAATATGATCTTTGTACAGGTCTTCCATTTAAGACAACATACTGACTTCTTTTTTATTAATTTGCAGACTTTTACACAAATAAAAAGGGCTAATAACGCGCTTTTCGGAATCAATATAACTTTACATTAAAACTAAAGGATTTTCCGAGATAAAAATACGGGAATATATACAAGATATCATGAAATACAATGAAATTCTAACATTATAATAATTATAATGTGAAATAACAGAGATATATCGCGAACTTCTTTCAGTTATATTCTAAATTCATTAAGTACATTGGGAGTATTTCATCATAGTGGATTCAAGCTAGGACTCAGTTCTGGTAAAGATAAATAGCTATAGAATTAGCTATATCAAGGAAATTCTTATCAGAGATGAAACTAATCTTGTTAATAGTTTTAAAAAGTAGATGATATTAGTCAAAATTTAGTCTTCTAATTATATACTTTTAAGTCTTGAATATTATTTGCAATATTGTAATTTAAATATCATCTATTTAAACTTAAATAAGTAATATATAATTAAAAGGATTAATACTAACAAATTCGTCCAAATATCCTAATACTGAGTTGCCAATAATGTCTTATAAAATTTATTAACTTGATGACATATGAACAGTGATGAATATATTGATATATATAAGGTGATACTTAAGACAGCAAATGTCCTAATATTTATAATTTAATGCATTCTATTTTTAGGTAGAAATTCTTTTCAATTTATTATAAGATGAATTGACAATTTAAGATAAATTCTTCATTATTATCAGGACTTATGTGGATATGTAGAGATGCAATATTACCTTTATAATTGGGAGTTTGAAATATAAAGAACTATAAAAGTGCTGTTAAATAGAAAGTATGGTGATAAGTTGCAAATATCGTATTCAAAAACAAGATACTGAATATTATTAATTAGTGTATTGTGATTAACCTAAATTAAAAGTTTCATTGATTATAAAAATAGTTTGTAATAAACTAATAAGCAAAATCTGTACTTCTTTTGAAGGTATATTTACCATTAACACTTCTTGAATATTATAAGTTAGTAATCAGATATTTATACTAATTTATAAACTCTTCATATTGAATAGTTTGAGTTATACAAAATTGTAAAAATAGTAAAAGAAATTTTATCACTATTATTTACAATATATCAAACTTTCGAATAAATAAGTATTAAGAGTGAAATCCTCTATTTGGTACAACATTTTGGAATAGTATCTGCTTTGCATTATTGAAAAATTCATGTATTATAGATCAGCTATGCTTTTAAAAACTTTTTAATTAGTATGATAATCTTTTGAAAAGAACCTATTAATTTCAATTATATTTTTTCAATAGATATAAAATCATTTAAATCCAGTAATAAAACAATACTGGAATTTATACTAACCAATCTAACATTATAAAATATTTAATGATGATTGTAGCATTATATTCAATATCATAAAAATAATCATTAAAATATATTTTTTCAAACAATTTGGAATTAATCAGAGATTAATATAGGCCTGAAGCTCAAAATAATATGAATTATCTTTATAAAATACATGGACTCTATCATTAACCTTTACAATATACTCTTTAATATGTAATATTGAAAACAGTTCTTTATACCAGATCCAGTTCCGATGTACTATGTTCAAATTACAATTTGATATTAATTTTTTATTTAGCAATCTATGAAATTTTATATTGAAAGAATCACTATGTTATTTTCTGTAATATAAAGTTTTTCATCTCTTTTATTATTTATATTTAGAATAACTCAAGATATATTAATAAATATTGGAATTTTCATTGATTTATTAAGTGGAAGTTCAATACTACCCGTCATATAACTAAACCTTGGAACAAATTCATTATTTTTGGGATACCTTATTACTTAACTCAAGTAACAAACTCACATTCATTCCAAAATATAATTTGACTAAAACTCTTAAATATATTTACAAACTATATAAAATATTATATAATTTTTTTTATGCATTAAAAGATTATTTATGATTTTTTCCCAATACAGAAATCATAAAAAAAAAGTCATCGGAGCTTAGTATATTTGATATTGCAATTTTATAATTTTCAAGTTCTGTAAGTGCCGTATATAATGTCCCACATAATTGTTCAGATTCGTAGTTTTCTTCATTTGTTCACATATATAATTAAAAATATCTAAATATATTGTTAATATTTTTAATAATATCTTTCTGAATTATATCTCAAATAAATAGTTATTACAAAAAAATACATATATTTAATTACCTTATTTAAATTAAACTTGTATCAGTTAAATATATTCAGATCTGGAATATTTCAAAATCAAAGTCCTCTGGATCTAATATTGACTTAAATAATTTATTAATTGGTTGCTTTGTAATATATTAATCAAAGATCCATTAAATCTGAAGTTAAATATATATAAAATATATGAATAAACCATATGTTGAATATTCTCTTTTCCCTAATCTAAGTATATTGGGTAATTAAAATTTAAGAGCCCATTATTAGATTCAGAATAAATTCTCGAAATATCTTCAAGAAATGTATTGATCTAATATTCGTAAATACAGCTTATAATTTAAGATGTATGATATTCATGTTTAAAATACTACCATCATATATACTATAAATAAATATCCTAACATAAAAAAAAATATGAACTTACAATTAATATTTCTACTAAATTAAAACTATAATCATAATTGAAAAAATTGATAGTTTTATATTAATTCCCATGGCTTTTAATATCAATCTTAGTGTTTAATTATTATCTCAAGAAAATTGACTAGATACATAATCTCCATTAGATTTTTTTTTTAAATGATGATTAATTATTTATTCTACATCTTGATTATAAATAGGGACTTCATTATTAATATTATGTATTTATCATAACTTTTTAAATGTTCGATCTTTAAAAAAATCGAAGTGAAGATTTATAGCTTCTCTGATATATTCTGATTTAATAGAGAACATATAATAAGTTGTAATATATCTAATATATGACTTATAACTACTTTCACTTGATTCAATAAAATTTTGAAAGTTTCTTGAAAATAATGCTTATTTTGCATTACTAAAAGCTTTTCAAGAAGATAAACTGGGTATTTGAGATATAATAGATCTATTGATAATATCTAATCCAACACGTATAATAACTAAGGTTAGTTTATATATCCTATTTCAGATTAGAAAGCTGGAAATTTCATTAGTTCTGTATATCTATAAATAGAGTATTCCAATCATAAACTTCTCAAATTAAAATTATCAATAACTTTTAATCCATGATTTTTTAGATATTTTTTTAACAAGATAAATAGTTATCTGAAATATTTGTTTTATAATAAATAGGACTTTGTAATTTTAAAAGTGCAGCTCAATATTTACTATTAAATATTTAACTCCAAATGCGTGAATACATCTTTATTTCATTATTATTACAGAAATTACGGATTATTGTATCATAATATACTATAGTAGGAAATTTAACAATTGTCACAATTATATAATGGTATTCTTTGGATTTAATAGTTTAGGAACAAATATTACTTAATACTAAGTATAATTATACTATATACTGAGTTATGATACAAAAATAAATATTTCTGTAGCACTGAAGAAATTTAAGTATACACATATCTATTTAGAGAATATAAGTTATAAAGTAATTTTATTCTATGTTCTTAATAATTAATAAACATTTTCTTTTAGGTATAACGGGATTTTAAAAGTATAATATTATAATTATACCCAGGATAAATAATTAAGTCTTTTAATATTATTGAGATAAGTTTAATTGTAGTTTTATTTTATTTCTAATATATTTTTAATATCAATTTATCTTTTAAAACTTCTAATTTGACTCTTAAATACTTGTATATTATTGTATAATTATATGTTTTGTTATTATTATATAGATTTCTTTATACTCTTGACATTGCAGGTCAAATATCAAGTTAAAATAGGCTTAAAGTATGATTATTCAATTTATGAATATATTAATAATTAATTAGTTAATTAAATATATATATATATATATATGTAGAGTCATATACTAATTAATATATACTACAAATCATATATTCTTTGACATTCTATATTTGGAAGTAATTTGAAGCTTTAATACACTACTTTTCCAAGAAGTTAATGTATTAAAAATATGAAGAATTTAGGATCATTTTTGATAGTAAAATAGTAAGAAAATAATGAAAACTTATTTTTCTGGTCATTTTTGAAAAGGATAGAATTAAAAATATAATAACTTTTTTTTTTTTGTAGAAATATGAATATGGTGATATTCCTTAATAATTAAATATACTATAAAGTATAAATATATGTTTTATTTTGTAGAAAATTAGTAATTTAATATAAAAGAATTATAGTAGCTTAAAATTTTTAACCTATATATACAGATTATTTTGTGGTAATTAAAGCTTAAATATAAGAGAAATATTAATGGTTTGTAGTGAAAGCTAGTTAAAAAAAATTTAGTATTCTTTAAGATAAATAATTTTATGTTAGATCTATATAAAGTGTGATAATTTTGGATAATTTTAATTTAATGTTTGCTATTTGTATATATAATGCAGGATTGATCATTAATTTTTCTAATTTTATATTTAATTTATATTCAACAAATAAATATCTTTATAATTTGATTTTCAAAAAGTTAAATATTTATAATGATAAATATATCTAGCTTTATGTATCAATAAATTCTCAAAATTTATTAAATATATATGAAAAAATTACTGTCTTATTTGACTTATTAGTGTATTTATGAATATCAAATTTTAAATGGTTAGTGAATTAATAGATCGTTCTAGTAGGCATTTTTAAATGAAAAAGTGTAGTACAAAAATAAACAGATTTAACATAAAGTGAATTTGAGGTATTTAAAAATTTTGGAGAATCTTATATTAAAAAATCTACTACTTAAATTTAATGACTTAATATTAAGGATTAAATGTCTTTACTAGTTTTTTTTATTTGTTGAAGTATTATAAAATTTATATATAATAAGGTAATATTAAGTAATTGTGAATAAAATTTATAACTAGAACTAAAAAAAAAGATAATTGAGTACCTATTTAGTACAATAACAAAAAAATCAAATATCTTGATAGTAGTAATAGAACTCAAATATTCTATATCTAAATTTGAGTTTTTATAAACAAGTATACCCAACTACTAATCAATAAAAAGCTTTTTAGTTTTCACTCTCCAGAAAAACCCTATAAGTAGTATTAATATAGTTAATATTGTTCATAAAATCTAGTGTATCAATTTGAAATAAAGTAACTCGTTATATTTTAGGGGATTTTAAAAATCTGCATAATATTCAGAATATAGAATATTTATATAGGAGCTTTAATATTAATTTGTCAATTACAGTTTTGTGATATAGTTAAAATTTATAATTAAAGACCTAAATTTCAAAAGAGTGGATTAATCCTATTAATTGCTTATACTTTTGTTTAATTTCTTGAGTATTTACTAGCTGATTCAATTCCTTTCTACAATCTTCCTCATCTGAAAGTTCAAGATCAGCTTCCTTAGCCATTTCAATCATCCAATTCATATTTTTTTTTTTTTTTAAAAAAAGGTGACCCAAATTTTCAATTTCTATAGCTAAAGCAAGTCTATTTTGTATATGAGAAATATGAAAAGAAGTTATATTTGAGATCTGATATGGGGCAGCAATTGATTCATATGATTGTGAAATTGCACGTAAATATTTTGTATAAAGGGGTACATCCTTAGGAGTACAAAATAAAACACATTCACCTGTTTTAGTAGCTCTTGCTGTTCTACCACTTCTATGGATCATTAGTGATGCATTCCTAGGAGGTTGTAAATGGATTACAACTTCAACATCAGGGATATCTAATCCACGAGCTAGTACATCAGTACATATCAAAATTGCTGAATTGCTATACCTAAATTGTTCCAATGTTTTAACACGTTGTTTTTGAGAGATATTTCCATGAATACCCAATATCTTTAGGCTATCCTTGCAATTATAATTGCACTTTGGTCTTTTAAAATTACCTGTCAACTTTTTCAAATGAATATCATTTCCTAATAAAACTAGTGGAAGAAGTGGTAACAATCTATATACATAAGAGATTGAATTTACAAATAATAAAATCTTGCCCTTATTACATATTGCACAATTAGCACAATTACTTTCCTTATCATCATTTAATTTATAGTTCCATTTGGGGGTAAAATAAGCAAGTAAATACATAATTAATCTCATTTCACGATCTAATTCATCACAACGAATCATGTAGATCATTAAACCTTTTGGAATATGAATAGCACTTGTAGATTGAACATATTTATAATTTTTATCGATATTCTCATCTTTATTATAACTTATTTTAAATCTTGATAGGTCTACTACAAATACCTTGCCATTTTGAAGTTTAACATATTGTAAAATACTTTGCATTGCTTTACCTGTATTTCCAATCAAATCAGAGTTTATCTGATCATTATTCTTTCCATATTTTGTGTGCTTATTATTATTTTTTTTTAAAGAAAATCTTGGATGTAATTTATCAGGTAAATTTAATGTAGCTGAAAAAATATATGTCTGAATAGGTTTTCTAAATTTCTTTTTCTGACCATTCTCTTCATATACATTGTCGAGAATTAATTTTAATTCTTTATAATGACCTTGTTCAACTAACCTATCTGCCTCATCTAAAACTAAAAATCTTAAATATTCTATAGATAAAATCTTGTTCATTTTCCTTTCCAATTCAATTTTTCCAATATCTTCTATTTTATAATTATTAAGTATCAAATCTGCTAAACGTCCAGGTGTACCAACTGCTATTTGAATCTTATTCTGAATTATTAAACGCTCTTGTTTCTCTATAGAAAATCCACCAACAAATGCATGAATCCCTAATCCTGTAAATTGTCCTACAGCACGCAAATGATCTCTAACCTGTAAAGCTAATTCTCTACTTGGGAGAATAATTAAAGCTTGTAATGGTCTATCTATTTCATAAAATTCATTTTTATCTAGTTGAATATCTTCTGGAATTTCTGTTGTTTTGAAACCTAATTCTTTTAATGTCTCTAATGTATCATCTACTTCTCCATTATTTTCATTATCGTTAGAATCTAAAATCTTCTCAAAATAATCAGTATCATCTATTGAATTATTTATATATTTATCTTCTAAACTATTAAATTTTAGAGACCTTGTCTTTAATTTTTCTCTTCGTCTTTGTTCAGTAAACATAATATTCACAAGGATAGGAATACTATATGCAAGTGTTTTTCCAGAACCTGTTTCAGCTGCAGCTATTATATCCTTTCTATCACGTATTGCTGGTATTAAACACATCTCTTGAATTTTTGTAGGACTAAAAAATCCCAATTTCTCAATACCTTTCAATATACTTGGATGTATAACTATATTTGGAGTTCTTAAATCATCTGATAAACATTCATTCTCCTTAACATTATTAAAATTAAAAGTATGTTTTTCAATAATATCTACCCAATTTTTTAAAGATTCCCTCAAGTAGCCATATTCCTCCCAATATTCATCAGGATGTAAAATCTTATCTTTAATATTTATCATAGAATCCTTAATAGATTTACTGTATTGCTTTTTAATAGTACCTTTCTTTACTTTTTTTTTCTTTTCTCCTTCACTAAGACACTTGTCTTCACCCACTGGATTATATATATTTATACTTTCTGGATTAATAAGCTCTTCTATAAAGCTAATACCATGGATAGTCAAATTTGACATTAATCTAGGGTCTATTACAACTTCCTTCCACTTTAAGTTATTAGTGAACTCCTTCCCTCCTTGTCCTAATTCTATATAGTCACCAATATTCTTCCTTTTCATTTTAGGTTTATCATATATTAAAGTCACTCCCCATTAGGAAACTTAGCTCTAAAAGTTATATTCCCTAAAACAGTCAAGGCGGTAAAATAATATAACCATCATATTGTTGTGTAAATTTACCATATAATTATATAATACAACCCCCCCCCAAACTTACCTGGCCGGCGTTCGGGGTCGCTCACGAATGGCCCTGTCGTAATCCTGAGCAGGGCACTGCACTCCGCCGTCTGTGAAGGGTTATGGACTGGTACTATACCGGATCCAACGGCAAAATTTCTGTCAGCGGTGGCTACTTATTGAGTAGCTGCCAACAATAAGCTAATATATCATTAATTTATTAACCAAACTAGTCAGGCACAACAGCACATTATGAGTCGAACTACAAGCTACTCAACTTTCCTCTTAGTAAGTAGATCTAGTGATGATAATACACAGCTAGGATTACCTCCCACCACACTACTAGTATCTCCAGGGGGTACATCCACACCCCCAGACTCTCTTAGATATCTTTCAAACTCTGGTATGAAACTAAGGGAGAACAGATTAAGCTGTTAAGACCAAGAAGTACTCACCGATAAACTTACACCATGATGCATGCTGAAAATACAGATAGAAGGATTGTAAGTATAGCTAATAGCTTCACATGAAGAAATTGTTCATATTTATAGGCTATTATAGTCATTATCAATGATACTATAGATAGAAATAGACATGTAATATTTAAAACCTTTAAAATAAATCTCTGGTCAATCCCAAAGAGTTTCTCAAAGATATCTACATTTGTATATTTATCAAGGAAATTCTTATATCGCTCACTCATTTTAAATATCAATATAATAAATTAGTCAAGCTCATCCTGGCCTTTAAAAAGTAAAAAAAGAGTACACGGCGCCTAGATATAACTAATAAAAAAGTGACGATTCCTCCCCATTTTTACAAAATACTTACAGATTTATAACATTGAATTATAACTAGCTAGAGCTTTTACACCTTACCTAATATAACTTTATATTGGAGTTTTGATTACTTAAATTCTTAGGAGAATGGAAACAACTATTACTAGTATAAAGTGTATATGTCGAATATAGAATTAGTATGGAATTTTTTTTTTTTAATTAGATATTTAGTAATTCATCTGTTTTAGAGTATATTCAGATGTTAAACTTTATTCTAAGCCTGTCAGGATTTTGTATGGCCTAAATAGTCTAGAATGTTATTATTACTTTAATACGATTGTCCACTTGACAATAAATGTAGATGATGCGTATGTGGGGTTTTTTCTTTATTTCCTTTTTTTTTTTCTTTTAAAAATACTTAAAAAAATTTGAGAAGGTAGAGGGGAGAATAAACTAAAATAAAACAAATTAAAGCTTGTAGTGTAGCATTTTAAGGAATGTTGGATATAAAAGATGATGAATATAATTCCCTATGGGCTGAATTACAGTGGCCTAGTGATAAATTTGAAAGAGTAATGAAATGTTTTCGTAGATATGCAGGTGTAAATGAAGGTCTAGATAGGAAACATTTAACAGATCTTTTGTTAGATATAGGCAAGAGCTGTTACACAATTCGTGGAGGTATAAAGTCTTTGACAGAAAGGGGAGATTTATGCTCCATTATGAGTGGAGGAGATCATATAAATGGATCACAATTTATGTGTTTAGCTGCTTTAATGGATAATTCAACACCTCATTCTACAAGTAGTCCAGCAGGGATGCTTAGACTTCAACTAATATATTTGTACTATGATAATAATTCTAAAGGTTACTGGGATTATAATGATTGGTATAATTTAATGACTGATATTCAATATCCAGCAGAAAATAGCGAGAAGCTAGTGCCATATCCTTTATCAGATAATCGAAAAATAAAATTTAGTACTCTAAAGAAATTGGTAGAAACAAGGAGACTACGAGGAACATCCCAATTATTACGAGTATCATTTGAAGGTAAGAAGAAGAAATGTATATATAATAGGAATGAAGAGAATATATCAAATATAAATATTGAGAAGCCGAATGTAGAGATATCTATGGATACTCACAGATCATCTACATTTTGTGATGATAGTAATGTTAAGAGTAAGGAAGTAAATAATAATATATTAAATGAATCTTCAAACAAAACAATATTATCAGTAGCTAATTCTCTATATAGTGGAATTAATAATAATCAGGTTTCATATATTCCTGTAATACCACCTGTCCCAATTCTTCCAGTAAATCCTGAAAATACCCCTGTAAGATGTTCGGGATCTTATGTTCCTCATCCGGTAATATATCAAAATAGATTAAATTATTCTATATCAATACCGTCAGGGATATCTTTAGGATCTCCAGTTCCTATATCAGGAGTTCCTGTATCTATGATTTCCCCAGTAATACCACAAAATATATATCAAGTAAGGCCTATGGGACAAATACATAATGTGAATGTTCAAGATAGAAGGCATACACAGATGATGCATCCAATGCAAAATATTAAGAATATGCAACCATTACAAACTTTGGGACAATCTTTACAAAATATTGGACGATCTCTACAACCTATAGGACAGACACTTGGGAAATCTGTACAATCTATGGGCCAATCTTTAATTTCAATGATACCTAAGGTATTACCAGTGCAATCAAATGTTAATACATCTCGAATTTATAGGGAGAAAAAGGTCGATGTAAAAACATCACTAAATAGTGATATAAATCCAAGAGGATATAGACATGAAGTTCTTAAACCTGTAATGGAGAATTCTGAATTAAATGAAATGAATCTAACCAGTTTACAACATACATCGATGCCAAATATTCATTCTACATATTCTAATGATCATTATCCAATGTCTATTGATGTATTTAAATATTCAAATTTACAAGTAATGAAGGATCAACAAGAATTAATAGATAATAAAGATTCAAGTCCTAAATTTAATTTGAATAGTATTGAAGCAGATTCAAATATTAAAGATGGAGTTGCAAATTTATCATCTGAAATTTCTGTAGCTAATAAGAATCAGAAGTCTAGTTTAAATAAAATTCCAGCTAAGCAAATAACAACTTCTTTTACATTTTTAGAACAATTAGTCTATGAGAATATAACTACAGATATGAATATTACTGAAACAATTATAAAGAAGCATAATGAAATGTTTGTAATGGATCTAGATGAAGTGAAATCTTTTGGGAACTTAATAATTATTAAGACAATGGATCAATTTATGTTAACTTTTGCTTTAGAGTGTATTTTAAATCATGAAATTATGAATGTAGAAGACAGTAGTACCAAATTAGATTCTGGTATATCTGTAGATGAAATTCAAGAGAAGATTCAAAAATTGATAGAATTATATCATCGTATATATCGTATAATGTATGAAGATTTTAAGGGACAATATAAGAAACGTATTAACTCAAATAATATACTTAGTGAATACAAGAATGATATAGATGAGATTTATTCTTATATACCTTATATAGTCAAAGAAGTTTGGAATATAATTCAGAAATCAATAGCAGATTATCAAATTGATTCAATAGAAACTATCAAAGATATCTGTGTTGTGTATTATCACTATATAGTTGATATGAATGGAAAAACTAATAGTATTGTGAAATATCACTCCATTGATGATATGATTGATATTGTGAAAAAACGATATATTCTTGCAATGAAAATGCTCTCTTTAAATAAATATACTAAAGATAAAATTAAAAATGGATTATTATCAACTCCTAAAACTATAAATTCTACATATATGAATAATCATACTTCAAAAATGGATGAACAAATATCTATCTCTTATAGAAATGAGAATTTTAAAATTAATTCATCAGTTTATCCACTTCCAACAGCTACGTCATCTCCCATTAGAATAAAACAGGATGATTTATTTAGTGATGCTTCAATAAATATAGAGAATAAGAGTAGAAAGCTATTACAAGAACATTATTCAGCTCCTAGTATAGTCCCTTGTTTAGTAGAAGCCAATTCTAATTTTAATGATAGTAATAATGAAAATAATGAAGCTAATGTCTACATAAATAGTCAACATGGTTATTCCTCAAATATACCTTACAAGCAATATACTAGTTATAATAAACTCCCAATAAGTTCAGCAAGTGCAAACAGTTCTAATGAGGATCTATTGATTGATAGAACTCCTATGGCTAGAGTTGAAAGAAAATCAAGAGTACCTTCAAAGTTACAGTGATAAATACAATATAATATTTTGGGGATTCGTCCTAAACATGCGCCAAAGACAATTCATTAATATATTTACGTGTAATTTATAGGTTTTTCCCCTCTTTGAAATAAAGAATAACAAGATTAATGAATATAAAAAGTGAAAGGGATTTTATAAATATGGATGATGATGAAGAATTTGTGTCTAATATTGAAGTTCAGATTCCTAGTCAACCTATGGTTTTAAATATATATAATGTAATGGCTAGTGCTTATTCAGGAATAAATATAGACTTAGATTGGTTTGTAGAATCATTCGGGAACACTTATTATGAGCCATGTGAATTTCCTGCAGCAAGGTAAGTAGATTTAATAGGACTTTATAGTCAAATTAATTAAATTATTATATCAGAGTTGATATTCAACATTTAGAATCTAATAGTATTGTAACTATGTCAGTATTTTCAAATGGAAAACTTCAAGCTACTGGAGGAGCTACAGTAGCTGCTTCAAAAGTTTCTATGAAGAAGTTGATAATAAAATTAAGGCGTTTAGGAATGAATAAGGCAAAGTTACTCAATTTCGAAGTTCATAATATTCAAGCAGTTGTAGATGCTGGATTTCCAATAAACTTAAGGTTATTATGCAGTAATTATATTTATGTTGATTATGAACCTGAAAGAAATCCAGGTGCAAAAATTAGAATCCCTCCAGATTACATTAATGATAAGGAGTGTAATCCAGAATATTTACATAAAAAGACATTGGCATCTCAATACAATAATGGATCTAAATTAAAAATTGAAATTGTAACATTAACTGTTCATTTCTCAGGGAAAATTGGGATGGCAGGAGCAAGGAGCATTAACAGTCTTGATAAAGTATTAAATTATATAAAACCTTACTTAATAAAATCTAGACTGACATGATTTCTATCTTTTTCTATATATTAAATAATTTGTTGTTAGTCTCTTGGAATAATATAGGGTTAATATTTATTATATCAGCTGCTTCTTTATTTAAAGGATCTGTAGTACTAGGTTCTATTAATAAGTTTAATAATCCACATATTATTATAGTTATTGAAAGTATAGGTTTCCAATCTTCACGTAGGCAATTTAAGCATATATTACCATTTTCATCTATATTAGGGTGAAATAGTTTCGTTAAACACTTTACTTTTGGAGCTATATGAGGATATCCAAGTGGTATCTTAAAGTTAAATTCTATGCATCTATTTTTCCAGTAACCTTCTTGTGGTGTTATATATACACTAAAACATCTATATTTACTTAAAAGATCACCTATTAGATCAAAATCATAACATTCTATTTGACCACTTAATTCTATATATTTTTCATCTCCAATACGTAATATACAATAGTCAGGTAAATCCAGTTGTTCAAATTCTTTCTTAAGCCTCAAAAGAGATGGTTCTATGCACAAGTTTAGGGACATATTAAAAGCATATTATATGAATAATCAAATATATACATTTATAGTATTATTGCGACAGATTATTGTTAGACAAGTTTGATCTATTAAACTCTAATTTTAGGGGTCTTAAACTTGTGACACTAAATTAGAAATATACAACAAATTAGCGCTAAATATGCAAATATCTTTGTGGTAATATAAAGTGAGCTGAGATAACCTTAAAATGGAAATTGAGCAGCTTGTGGATTGTCTTAGAGAGCATTCAAATTTACCAAACTATAGTATATCTTATTATTTAAAAATATATGGACAATTGGATGAGTGTGCACAAAATGAAGTCTTTAAATACTTATTTAACTCTTGGGGATCAAAAATATCTGTATATGAGGACTCTGTACTTATAAAAAAGCTTTTTCAAGTCAGTGATAAATATAACCAGATGTCAAAACAGGAATTTGCACTGCAACTTATATGTATGCTGCATAGTACCTCACTCAAATCCGTTATAGCAAGATGCTGCAGTTCTATTGATAAAAGTAGTATATTTGACATAATATGCAATTTTTTAACATTAGGGACTTCATTTTTCATTGGATCTTTAGAAAATAAAGATCTTGATATAAGCTTGGAAAAAAGAGAATATATAAGGAGATTGTGGGATATGTTAGGTAATACACTCGGCTTGTTCGATGATTCTATTTACTATATTTTTGAGTATAATGAATCACTTTATCAAATAATTAGAATTATCTTTAAATATATTGAATATGAATCTTTTAATATGTTCTTATCTTCAGATCAACATTCCAAATATTGTTGTACTGAGGAAAGTAATTATTCACAAAAAGATAAAAATTATACTAATACAATATGTGTCTGTGAAAATTGGCGTGTTTTCCTAATACAGCTATTAATAACCACAAATAAAACTCAGAAGTTGAAAGATCTGGGTATATTTTATGAGATTATGAAAAATTTATACAAATATCCAGTATCCCATTTTTTATCTCAAAAGACAATAATGGAAATTGCAAAATTTTGGATTTATTTAGTTAGAAATAATTCTTTTCATTATACAAACAAACTTCAAAATGAAAAGAAACCATTGGATCAGATGCATTGGACTAGTGTTGCATCTTGTGCACCATTTATTGGAGTAAATATTACAATACCACTAATAAAATCTCTTCTAAATTATAAAGAATTAGGATATGAGGAACAGTCAAATGAATATTGGAGTATAATAAGGGCTCCAATATTGATATTTTTTTTGTTATGTCGTAGTATTATTTCTAATAATGATATAATAAGCAACTCGGATTTAGACTTCGCAGTACATACATTAAGAAGAATTTTAGACACTTATTCAAACACTTTAATAATGAATATTCAAGTTTTCATTGGAATTCTGTGTTGTATTTGGCCATTAGAATCATTGTGTAACTATCAAGAATTATCAAGAAAGGAGCAGGATAAATTTGAAATATTGAGTATTATTGCATCTAAGATACTCGATAAGTCGCAAAATAATCAGGCACTTGAGTATTTATTAAGATATATATCTTCAGAGTTGACTAGTAATGGAATTTCTAATTCATTAACAATAGCTGGAGAGGAATATAAACTACGTTATGCAAAGTTGTTTAGCAATTCACTCTATACTGGATGTCAAAAGTATTCACCTTCTCTTTGTAATTTATGGTTAAATCTCAAAAATAAACAGATCAATTATTTTGATAGTGATACTTGTAAATATTCTGATATAAATTCAAAGAATTTAAATTCTCCTTGTGAGCCTTATGTATCCGAGGACTTTACAGCTAAATTGTCAAATAGTAAACGAGGAGTAGGAATAGTAAATATGGGTAACACCTGTTATATTGCTAGTTTGTTACAAGCTTTGCATTTGACAAAACTATTTATATCTACTTTATCATATTCGTCAACATGGATCCTTAAGAATAATCCAAATAGTTTACAAACCTTAATTTGTATACCTTCTTTGGGCTCTACGACTGATAATACTAAAAATATCCTTTCTTCTAGCTACTTAAAAGTTACTCCATATTTACATAAAAATGATGTAGCTTATGAATTATTACAAGTTTTGTGTTATTTAACTCTTTCAGAACGAGTTAGCATTAATATTTCCCAAATGAAATTCTTAATACCTTTGGAAACTTGCATGGAACAACATGATGTAACAGAGTATGCTCATTTATTATGGAGTCAGTTGGCTTGCTCTAACAATACCTCTGAAGAAGCTAAACAAAGAGAAATGAGTGAAATGAGTTATACAGATGTTCCACAATTTACATTTGGGGGTGAAGTGATTAGTATGTTAGTATGCAATAATTGTACCTATGAAAGTTATCATAAAGAAAAGTTTATGGATATAGGGCTCGCAGTAAATAATAGAAGTAGCAATTGGTCAAAAGTAATTAAAATTCAAGATTTAGACTTAACTCCAAAAGAATTTCAAGAACGTGATACATTTTCAAATTCATCTCATGAGTGTAACTCAAAATCTAAGGATTACTGTATAGATATAATTCAAGAAATTATAACTTCTTCCTCCTCAACTTCAACCATTATCAATGATCAGGATTTATCAGATGGTTCTACACAAGACTCAAATACAACAGTAGCCACAGCAACAATGATATCTGTTTTATCTAATTTAGAAGATAAGCATGATGGGATATATAGCAGGGTAGATAGTGGATCAGAATTTAATTATACAAGCTTTTCAGGAAATACAATTGTGATAAACTCCCCTACTACAGACAAAAATACCTATTGTTGGAATAGAGATGGTAAAAATTATGTTGATAATATACATTCAACTTTGTATCAACCTGAAAATAATATAAATATTCTAAAAAGTGATATTGAAAAGACCTATCCGACTTCAAACCCTATATTTCCAGACAAATATAATTGTCAAGAACAAAGTGATTCAAAGTACACTCCCACAAATGTTCTTCAACTCTTGTCTAGTTACTTTTCATCCGAACTTTTGCCTGATTATAGATGTAACTCATGTGGTATTTTGGGGAACACACATAGAAGATATCTTATTCACAAACCTCCTCATATTCTTATCATAGTTCTTAATAGATTTGAGTTTTTACCAAATCAGAATGTTCAGCGCAAGATCAGCAGATTTGTTAAGTTAGACAAAAAGCTTACAATGCATTCAACATCTGTCTATCATGCTGATGAGTCCATTGATGGTTGGATCTTCGAAGATCATAATCAAGAAGACTACAAGGAACGAAGGAATTCAGATTGTGAAACGGAAACAACAACTTCTAATGATATTAAAATTTATGAGTTATATTCCGTAATAGTTCATCAAGGTCATACACCTCATTCAGGGCATTATTTTACAATTGGTAAGAATTATTCAAATAGTGAGAGTTCAATGTGGACAGAGTATAATGATATACAGATATCCTCGTTCCATGAGTCTCAATTAGACTCACATACTAATGGCTATAGTACAGCTTATGTTCTTTTTTATCAACTTACAGAAAATAATGATAGCTTTTGTATACCTCGAGAAATATACTTTGATATTCTGAATGATAATATAACATATTTAATCAACAATGAAGAGAGTCAAATACCACAGAAGCTACTTTTTGCACCCAATAAAGATTTATTTAAATTTTTTGACAAAGGTATATATTAAAGGATAATATCAATTGCTAATACATAAAATATAAAGATGATTTTTAAAAGCAAGGTCTTGAAGTTTTCCGTAGCATAGGTGTTTTACAATCTTTACAAAGTACAGTATTATAGGATATCGGATATGCCATTCTTTCTCCATTGCAAGCTGTACATGGTGTGAATACGCATCCTAAATCTACTTGATTAGTTGATACTAATATCTGGGGACTTACACTTATAATTGTACATTTAACTATATCCCCTGGTCTATAGCAGTCATTTATCCAGTAGGATCCTATAGATTCTAAATGCTCACCTATCAAACCTGAATCAGTAACTTCACTATGCTTACCAATATTCCAGCAACCAATATCTTGTGGTCGTAGTAAACCAAATATACTATCATATTCAACTTTTAAACCTTTATTTATATTTCCGACTAATCTTATTTCCACGCCTTTTCGTGGAAGTACTCTACTTACAACTCCTAACACAATAGATCCTATAGAATAATGAGTTTGAATACTTCCAAGAGATGACTTTAAGCATACTATTGAGGCATAAGTTGTTCCATCCAAACCTTTGTAAACTCCTGAAGACTCCTTTGTATTGCTACTTTCCAAGGCTATCCTCTGGCCTGGAATGACGATGTCATTATCTTCCATCAACTTTATAGTTAAGTTATCCTACTCCCCTATGTATAATTCCGCTACAGATTGCAGCGCCACACACCATTAGACAAAACCCTAAGTTCAATAGAAATCATTTACTTTCAAGCTACTTCAATTTCAAAGATATAGATACTTTAGTACTTCTTAATATGGGGGGGGATATATTCCTGCTGTTTCTTTCCTTTTCTCGTGAAAATCCAAGATCAGCAGGATAAGGATACAGAATAATTTCTATAAAAAGTAAAGTTACTTACATAACTAATTGGAAAATATACAAAGAATAGGGTAGATATTAATTTTAGATAATCTGGATGATCTACTTGAGGAGAAAAGCTTCTTGGACTTTTCTAGAATCTAAATACTAATGGGGGACAGAAGGGGGGTAATACACCACTGTATGTCTATATTGTGGAATAAATAGGTGTGGTGTTAGTTGCAAGATAATTTAGCATACATTAGATTAACCGGGGAATTATATACTGAAACTAGACATTAAGTCAAAATTAAGTTTAACAATATTACTGTCTTCATGTCTATTACTAGAAGGAGGGCAGCTGAAGAGAAGAAAACGAAGGGATCTACTCAGTATAGCAAGGCTAATACTGAAGTAGAAGAAGGCACCATGGCAAATAGACTCCATTATTTACAACATTCCATTTCTGAACTAACTAATATCTTACCATCATATAATATGTATATATTTTGGTCTGCATCAGTTATTGAAAGCTGTTTCTTTTACATATATTTAACATTATTTAGACCGATTCTAAGGCCCTTGATATTTGAAGATTATGGCCATAAGTATCTAATGAATATGCTTAGTAATTTAAGTATTTTCCCACTTTTGCAAGATTATAATTTTGTGAAATTTATAAATGCACTATTCAATTGGTTAGGATCATGGGAAATATCAAACCAAACTCGGTTACTTGGTTTTTCTGCATCATTCATATTTGGTAAAATGATCTATCGAGGTTATGAAGTATGTCCAACTTATTCTATAATAAATTTTTATCTTGGAAAATATCCAAGTTTTTCTACAATGATAATCTCAGTTATTTCATCTTCACTTGGAGGTATTTTAGCTGGTTATTTACTATACTATATGTTAAATGATTTGCAAATATTAGATGAGTCATTACTCCAATCTTTAAGAAATCAATCATTCATTAATTATCCTATACATACATTTTTTGTAGAATTGTTTTTGTCTTTTGTATACAGTCTTGGAGTTAGTATAGTTTGTAGAGCTGGATCCCACTTTTATGGAGCAGCTGAACTTTCTTGGTTCACAAACACAAATTTGGTAATAATTGCAAGGACTCTTAAAGCCCCTGCTCATCTTACTTTGACTTATTCAGCTATGTATGGTGCCTTTTCAGGTGATATACATGGTGCAATAATAACGGGAACAGCCAATATATTCGGAGCCATTCTACTTATTCAATTATTAAGATTACACAACTCTACACCGAAGAGAACTCTAAAGAATAAACAAAGTATTAAAAACAAACAAAAGGAGCTATAATTAGTGATTAACTAAGAATATATTACAATATAGAACCAATTGCAATTGTGACACTAAATTTCTACTTTAAGGTGTCAGGTTACATTCTAAAGATGCTAGGAATTTCTCATATGATACATAGGAGAACTGTGACAAATGTAACTGAGTTGCTGGTTTACCAGTTTTTTGGAGAATTTTTGGAATTTTATGTAGTGGTAGAAATACAAGGCTTTCACCATTGCTTAAATACTTTAGTAGACCAAATTCATTAAGTGTCATCAAAATGTCACTACATTCAATCCGGGTCATTTCGCTTAGTTGCTGTATAGTAATAAACTTTGGAGCAGGAATTATAGTAGCTTGATTTGATGTCAAATTGCTTTGTTTTTCACTAGCTGCACTCTTCTTATCTTTTTGTTTTGTTGATGACCTCGTAGTCCTTTGAGGTATTTGGTTAGCTGTTGCTAGGAACTGAGCTTGTTGAATTGAATTTCCAAGTATACTAGTTTCATTTTGATCACTTTTATGTGATAATATCACATTTTGTTTATTATCAATCAATAGTTGAAGCAAAATATACCCCCAGTATGCAATATAGGAGACTCTTCCCAAATCTGAAAGTGGCCTCTCTGGTGACCCAGGTTTTTGTTCTAGATGTGATAAACAATATGAAAAATTGATCAAATATTTACCATAACCTTTTCGTTGATATTGTGGCAAAATCATTATACATGAGAGATTATTCTTACTGAATTTTTCTTTTGAAAAGTATCCGACAATATGATATCCATTCTCATCATATTCTGTTAGGATATAAAACAAAAATAAGTGTACTGAATTATAAAGTGTTTTGTGATCTAAAAAAAGTTTAGAAAGAAAGCAGAGGTTTTCACAATATACTCTGGCTAATCTACCATCAACTTCAAACATTGATAATCCATTACAACGTAATAATTCATTACCAGGAGGATAAAACATAAAGCACCCTTTTTGATGTCTATTGTATTCGCTGGGATAGCGAAAAAAAGATAGACAATATTCACATATATATAAAATATCGCTATTTTGAACCTCTTTTGGATATGGAGAGTAGTACCATGTATCTACCATATAAGAACCCATAGCAATTTTTCCAATTGTCTTAACTTTAGTTAGTTCCTCATGTTCTTTAAGATACTCTTCGTCCATTCCATCGTGGGCAATATCATGGTAATAGGGAATTTCACATATAATCACATCCTCCTTTGCTATACACAAAGCATTATGAGTTAGCTTTAAACCAGTTTGTTCATCCAAGGTTTCGTTTGAGGTTTCATAATTGGGTTTACTATGTGGAAGAGGAAGGTAATCATTTGGTATAACACGTAGCGATTCCCAGGCTAGCCAACAATCTAAACGTCTATCAGTACCCTCCCAATGTATATAATAGTCATAGCTCGCTGTAACATCTGAGGAAGTTTCATTAACTTTGTTTCCTCGTTTCTTGCGACAGTGAATAACTACAGCTGGACGCCAAATTCTTATGAGGCTTGAGTCGGATGGATTCATACCTTCAGGTAATTTAAGTAAAGGGATTCCTACTCCACGGGTACCTATTTTCTGACGATATTCACAACCCATTATCTGTGTTTTAGGGAGTAATGCTCCAGGAAATTGATTCATATACATATCTAATCCAGACATTCCATTCTTCGATTGCTTGCTTTCACTAGAAGATACCTTATATCCTTTTTTAAGAACTGCTGATGCTGAACCATCCTTATTCTTTGTCATTACCTAACGCTCTCCGGAAATCAAATTAAAGATGACTTCTGTTATGAATTATTTATTTCACTAAGATAATATTTACAATATTGAAAAGAAAATAGGCGCTCAAGTGCTTAAATTCTAATTGCAAATACCAAATTACTTTCTTGATTATTCATCTGCGAAATTTTCTATATAAGTATGAGTTAAGAACCACCTTTATATTCTATAAACTTCAAATTTCATTTCAAACAGTAATATTATACATTTTCAGTTTTATATTAGCAAATAGTTAATTAAAATTTGTACAAAAGCTGTCTCCATATTTACCGGAATGCTTTAATATAAAATAAGCTTCTCAATGAATCAAATTAGCATTAAATTTAGCAATATAAATCTATCAGTGTCTGAGATCGTATTTCTCCAATTTATCTGTGGTAGCTCTCTACAGTGTCATTTAAAGGTTTAACTTGTACAAAAATTGTACACTTAAAGACTTGTTGCTCATCAAGATAATATATCAAATTTAGTTTAACTTGATGCCATCATCATTATTGGATAATTCAAAAATTTCCAATAACTTGTTTTATTACACATACATAGTCCCATTTTAAATTTAGTATAAGTTCCTCAAATCAATAAATACACTATCATAAATTATTCAAGTTACATAATATTAATAGAAAGTATTATAATTCATAATGAAAATAAAGCTCTTCAGATCTTTTCATTTACACTTTTAATTCGGATAATATTGATCAAAAATATTTTTGAATCCAAGTATTACATGTCATTTCTATAAGTTTCTGCTTTTTATACTCATAAATTACAATAACTTATTGATTTATCTAATTATAAGTAAATCTCCAAATTATTTATAGTAACAACTAAATTTATTAGAATCAGCTTATAATCACTTTTGTATTCAATAATAATATTTCGATTTTTACAATTCTCCGTCGAAGCATCTAATGCACATTCTTATAAAATTAGCTTATTTATCCTTAAATCTTTCTAAACATTTCGAGCTCAAATAATCATTTATAGTTCCATTTAGTATAAGCATATAAATAATAAGACTTCTCAAGTTAAAGATGCATTAAAATACTTTTTTTTTGTATAAATATCTAAGTTCAACTTCTTCTTTATATGAAAAAAGCTAGTTGGTTGCTATCCTATCATAAACTTATGTACATAATATTATGTCCAATTCAAATTATTTTTGCATCATATAACTTTTCGGATATGCTGGAAGTAAGGCTCCCTATATAATCAAAATTCCTTATCAAAGGATGTGATATATCTTTTACCAAAGATGCAAATTTCACATCCAACCAATTACAATTAAATTTATTCACCATATATGTAGGGAAAATCTTCTTAATTTCTGTATTGCTTAGGCAAAACAAACAATAATAACAATATACTGAAATCAAAATGGCAGGTATCTGCTCAGTATTTATTCCAAATAATTTATTTATACTTTCCTGTATTAATATCACATAATCACTTGGGATTAAATTACTTTTTCTAGTTTCAGTTCTCAAGTTAGAAAAATTAAAAGCTTTATCTGTATTTAGTCTAAAACTTTTACTTAGTACTGGTGTGCATGTATTACATGCAAAAAAGTTGCATGTATTAGACTCAGATTGAATATTAAAAATCCAAGTTTCCAATTTTCTATCCCATGGTAAATTTATCAAATTCCTTAGTATTGGAAATATTTCTTGACCAAAAAGGTAAATTGAACTAAAGTATGGAGGTAAACTTGGATTTTCCGGAGAAGAGATGATTTCTGGGAAAAAGTAAAATAGTGATTTAATTATACCTTTCTGTGTAAAAAAAAATAAAATAAATTTAGATTCATTTCCTGAATAGGTAGATAAGTTACTTGAATTATTTTGTTTTAAAGACTCACGGATTGAAAGAGATTCTTGTTTAGAGGCTTCAGGTAATTGGAATTTATATTTACCATCCTGATCTATGATCAAAATATAAGATAATGGAATATTAAGCGAAGATTCAATTAGAGACCACGATGCTCCTTGGAATTTACTTAGTGGGGGGCTATTTGAGGTTTCAAGTATGCAAAGTTCCATGAGCAATATAAGCCTCTCTAAGTATAAAGAATATAGTGCGAGCTCTGTCATATCTGAAAAAAAATTTGTATTGGAATACAAAATATTAATTTGAGTTAGTCTATCAATCAATATATGCCTTTTAAGTCGAATTTGCAAATCTTGATTATGTATTATTTCTGGTATAAATATACGGATTAACTTTAAAAATGTAGTAATGGACTCATCAGATGACCAATTAATACAAAGATCATATATTTGGCACTGTTCACATAGTATTGCTGGTACTACTGAGCACTGATCATCATCAAGATCAAATTCAGTAGTTACTTGATCTGCTAATAGTGGGACTTTATTAGACAGTTTTAGTAGGGCATTCTGAACATCTTCAAATAGTTCATCACATTCACAACATTCTTGAAGGTATATGGCTGGATCACAAATATCTGTTTCAATTAACCAAAGGGAATAGTCCATAATTACACGACATCTTAGTTTAATTGAACTCATTTCTAATTTTAAATCTTCAAGTAGACCTTCATAATATAAAGGATCAATAATATGAGTAGCTAAAAATGGGCCATAAAAATCTGGGCTATTATAAATATGCTGTACAAAAGATGTGATATCTTTGGAAAGTAAATATAAAGCACCAAGTTCATGTTGTAATACATTTTCTGGTTGATAGTTCATCATAGAAGCCTTCTTTTTGCAGTCTATAGATTTGGTACTTTCAATATTTGTTTGATTGTCTGAAACTTCCTTTCTACATTCCATGTATACATCCAAAAACTCTGAAAAATTATCAATACCAATTCCATTGACATATACAGTTGAAAAGACAAATGCCTCTAGCCATGATTTGGCTATCTGCTGAATAATATGTCCATCACCAGTAAATGCATCGATACATGGACGTACAAGTGGTGGAAGCTGGTTTTTCAAGCTTAATAAATCACTGGATAGCTTAGTTTTTGGACATTTATACTTTAAATCATTGATAGTAAGTAAGTGACACAAAGCAACAACATTATGATCTTCTGGGAAAATGTTTCTTAATGTTGAAGTAAATATACCCAACTCTCCTAGCAATAAAGTTCTTATTAATAAATTTGTTAATCTTGTTTCAACTGACTCATTTGAACCATAACATATCTTAGTGGGGGATTCTGAACCAAAGTGGTTATTAACTTGTAAATTCTCATTTCCTTCCAAGTATTCATCTGCAGCTTGTGTTAATGAGCTAATTATTTTGGAAGAGCAATCATAAAGCCCATATTTTAAATACCACTTAAACAAATTTAGAGAAAATTCATCAGACCTTGAATAGTAAACTAAGTAAAATAATTCATAAATATAAGCACTAAAATAAAAAATATCCATCGAACCGTCAATTTGAGATTGGTCATCGAAAATCCAGCCGATTCTATTAAAATTATCGCCAAAAATATCTCTTATAGTTCTTACATATTTCTCTAGAGTTCTCTCTATTGTTTCATCGCTAGCTATCCTTAAGGTTGTAATAGCTTCATTTTGGAATTCTTCAAAAGTTTCATGTAGAGAAACAGCTGCATATGTCATTAATGTATTACTAGGATCTTCAGTATCGGCCATATTTATGAGCTATGAGTCTAAATAAGTAAGATTTATATTCCGTAGATATATAGAGATGATCTTATTAAGATCAGAAATTCCAAGCCTTCGCTTATAAAATTAGCTGATAGTAAAAAAAATAAACACCTTTGCGGTAAAATCTGAAATCCTTACCCTTATCTGTGATTAATATTTTTCACTCATAGAAATAGGTAATATTGGTTGCATATAATTAACTCCTTGCTTCTTTAAAGTATTGAGAATAAAAAAATTTAGTTTTGTACGAGATTCCCAAAGTGGTCTACTGTTACTCCAAGGCTCCACATGAGTTACCCAAACTGCAACTTCAGCATAGTGCCCTGGTTGTATTGAGTAGCAATAAAAAAAAAGCGAATCTTTTACGAATTCCATTGGTCTATTGTTTACATAAGTCTCCATTTCTTTCTTGAAGTTCTACACAGTGTGAATATATTTTAGAGCAAAATTTATTCATCTTTGTTTCGTATGCTCATCTTTCAGAATTATAGATTACTTACCTGGATTGCAAATGGACTAGCTTCAGAAGATATACGAAATACAATCTCAAGAGTAGCTTGGTGACATCTTCCCTCATTATAAATTGCTTGCTCTGCTAGCCAAGTATGGGGATATGTAACCTACATGAAAAAAAAAGTTGAAATATATATTAAAAAGTTATGAAACCAAAATTTACTTACAGGCTGGTCATGTAATGTGGAGAATACTGTGGAATATGTTCCAATTTTTCTAACATACATTGCTCTATCATTATTAATGCGAATACGATCTCCAATATTATAAGGATTTTGAAATACTATAAAAATAACTGAAGTAAAAAAACTGCTATACATATGACTCAGTGATATAGCTACGGTAGTCAATAATGCTGCCCCAGATATAAAGATAGTGTTGATATTGACTCCTACTACTATTAAAGTAATAACAATCGTGAAGAACCACAAAAATACAGATAACATTCTCTAAAAGGCAAGATTCCAAATTCATGAAATAAATTAAATAAATATCATTAAGAAAAACAAATTTCAAAATTTAATAACTTGACCTACCCTTAAAACATTGGTAATTCCTCTTTGACCATCAATATTACTAATAAGCTTTTTTCTTTGCTCATATGTAGATACAAAACCTCTGATAAATGCACTCTCTGTTATTCTAAATTTGTGAAAAAAATAAAGATTAGTGAATAATTAAATATATTGTATTTATTTGTAAAGAGATTCAACTTACTTCTCATGACCATCTATATTAAAAAGCTTCATAAATATCTCATGATCGTTAGGAAATAAGACTTCAAGTACCTCCTTAGTAATGTATCTATGGAGTTGTTTCTTAGGTATTTTAGATGACAGGAACATATTGCAATTGATTTCTTTGCTTTGAATTCCATTTGAGCTAACAGGAGATAAGTAATTCTCATTATTAAATCTATAAGTATTTACAGCTCCTTCCTCGTTTGAATTATCATCTGCAAATAGCGGTGATGATAAAGAAGGTATAGATGATGCATATACTGAGGGAGTATAGGGCTGGGGAGTTTTCATAGTATTTGTTGAAGCTGTTGTAATTTCATTTGGATTTGCAGTGATATCATATATATTATCCATACTAGGAGAATTAGGATAAATCAATTGCTCATTTATATTTAAAGGTAATGTTGTAGAATTACCCAGAAATTGGTCACTACAAGTAGGGTTGTCGCGAACAATAACTGACTCAAGATTACAATCTAACTTATTAATATTAGACACATTTTTTGAAAACTCATTCCTTTTAAACTTTATAAATTCACTATTCCAACTTATTATATTGTCTGTATTGTGAACTATATCCCAGAATAGCAACTTTGCAAATTCATGAGTATCTTTTTTTGAGAGCAATTCATGCCTTGTATTGTTTACCATAACAGTTACAGGGTATTGTTTGATTAACTGTAAAGCAAGCCAATTATGTATTCTACAAGTTTTAGTTCTCTCTATTACTTTTGATTTTAACATTTGTGGTAACTTGTTAATTCCTTGGGATGGATTCAAGGATTGTTTGATTGGAATAGATGAGTCACAAATAAAGTTACTAGATAAATCAGACCATATTGAGTTCAGTTTCCTAATATAAGAATAAAAAGTTAAGAAATTCACAACTTGAAGGTTCATATTCAATAAGAATCCAGCTGAAAAATAAAACATTATAATATTTAATATTAAATTTCTTAATGCCAGTATAAACATTATATTATGTGACATAACTACAATATCCCTTGTTAATGAATTCATTTTAAATGCTAAAAAAAATGAAAAATTATAGCTTTCTTTCAAATTTTTTAATTGAGAAATCCAAGTAATAACCATTGTACAACACCAAATCAACAAAAAAATATCTGGATCTAAAATACTTTTAAAGGCAATAGTAAATCTTCCTTCTGGAAATAATATTTGAAAAATGATATTCAAAAGCATAGATCTGATTAATAATACTATTAACAATACAAATATATCTATTCCTAAAATTATTCCGACACATTTATATTGGTCTAAATAAACTGAATATGTAAGTTCTAATGTTGACGACCTCTCATGTATAAACCTTTCAATAAGATAAATATACATAAACATTAGACCTAATTGCCATAAAATTGGTGATATTGTAGGACAAAATGACCATAAAATATTACATATCTTCTCAAAACTACTTATGGAGTTATCATCTATATTATTTTCATCATCATCAAGATGTTCAGATTCTCGGATGCTTTCTATACTATTTGTTTTATTGTGATTTTGAACTGGATTATTATTACTATTACAAACTTTATTAGGGATGTTTTTTGGGTCTATTAATGCATTACTATTATAAAGACGATCATTGTAGCTTATATTGTTGATTTCATCATTAAACAGTCCAAGTGTTGTAAATTTACTCATTTTAGCCTCATCATTCTCCTATTTAACTTTGTATTCATTTATTAAAGATCCTAAGATTTCTCTACATAATTTTTGAGACATGTAATTTGTGAAATCGATCAAGGGTTATAAGTCTACTTGCAACATAGCGAGATTATAGATGCTGTAATTACAAAGTGCCGCAATACCTGTGATCGTATCTCGAAATTTAAGCATTACTAAATAATTATATAAAAAGGTTATTAATCAATAAAATTTAAGGGAATTGTATGGGCAATACAGTTAGTCTAGAATTACTTGATAAATCTATTAAAATAGGTGTAATATCAAGATTTAAAAGAGACTGTAAATACAATAATAAAGGGGATTGCTTTACATATAACTCAATTAATGATAAATTTAAGTTTATAAATAATTATGCAAAATGTATAGATATTATTACAAATAATAAATATATTGAAGTATTAAGATCTTTTCCTCTTAATAATTTTTATATAAACTACGATAATTCTGTGGATTTCGAATATAGCTTACTTACTTTTCAGTATTCCATACAGAATATTACTGTATTATTGAACTCTTTGAAGAATTATTTATCAGATATAATATATATTTGTTTTTGTCCAAATAATGATGAAAATTGTGATAATTTTATGGATTTAACAAATATACTATTAGAATATTCAATTGTATACGAAGTTATTAAAACTGATCATATAACATGTATGATTAGAGGTATTGAATTCACACTAAGATACTTTTTAGAACCTATAATATTTAATTATTCTGATAATACTGAATCATTTATTGTTAATTCTTGGAAATGTTTAGATGTAAATGTAATCAATACAGAAATACCAACAGAATGTGAAGCTCACTTAATTGGAGATAAATGGAAACCTTATATATTAGTTGATACTATGTGGAATACTTCTTATTATCATGTAAATTGTGGTTATAAATATGAAGTGATAGGTAGAAGTTTAATTGGTGAATCATCTTTTTGGAATTTATTAAATATCTTGTGTCCAGAAATAGCATCTATTAATGACATAAATTATGCTATTTCAGTAGGAGATATAAGAAATTGTGATATTTTAGTAAATGATATATATGGTACTTCATATAAATCAATAAATTTACATAAGGATAAAATTGCTTCTTGCATGGGAAAACTACAAAGTTATGAAATCAATTCTAGTTTATTTAATATACCCTTACCAAAATATCATTTAGATAATTCTATTTCAAAGTTTTACTATAGAAATTATAATTCATCTAAATCTCTTAAAGATCAATTTAATGTTTATAAAACATGTAAAACCAAATATTATAAATCTAATAATCTATCTGATAATAATACTGAGATTGAATCACTTAAATTCAAGATACATCAAGAAGATATTACAAAAAGCTTGCTTACAATGATTGGACATTCTATTATATATAAAGCATTTATACATGCAGAATTAATTGATGTATCTACTATAATTGTGTCAGGTTTCTATATAATGATTCCTAATTTATTATTAGTTATGCAGAATTCTGTATATAAATGGTCAAATAAGAAAATAAAGATTTACTTTGTTAAGGATCCACATCTTCTTGTATCTGTAGGTTCTATATTTAATTTTATAGCATTACAATATATAAAATAACTAGATATTTAACTCCTATACTTGAACATTTTATTTATTTTAATTTATTTAGTATGACTGAAATCTAAAAATTACATAATTTGGCAAGAATAGGAAATATGAGATACCGCTAGATATATAGTGGAATTTTGTTGCAGTAAAAGAGACAACAAACAATATGAAAGGCAAATATATTGGTATATTATATTTGAAATTAAATGAGTGAAAGGTTTAGACCAGGTGATATTTTCTCCGGTTATTATTTTCCTGGAGTTCTATGTGGCAGAGCCGTCTCCTTCAAAAAGGATATATACCAACTATTACAAAAATATTGGGATGAAATTAGTAAAACACAGTACTTATATGAAGCAAATAAATGTGGAACATTTGGTATTTTATCAAGACTATTTAAAGAAAATCGTTTTAGTAGTATCCACTTTAATACAGAATTGGAACAACACAATGAATGTTTTGAGATTCTTATAGGAGTTACAATAGCGGTATTTAAAATTCAATGCCCATTTGAAATAAGAAAAAGTATTCTTGAAAAGAATTTAGTTCTTCTAGATGATTTAGAACAGGGATTATCTGGATATAATTGCGATAACAAGAATTTGATTGAAATACATCATCGAGTATCAGTTTTATATTTATTATATCTATTATATAGTTCCCAATATTTTATTCCATTAGAAGACTCATTTAAACAACCACCTTCAACATTATATATAAATCCACTTCGTATTCCAATATCTTTAAAGACTTTTTATGGTATATATGAGACATTTAGAGACTGCAGTAAATATGAGGTCTTTCCAGAAGCTAGAGCTATTATTTGGCGTCTTATAAATCATGACATTATTAATATATGCTTATACGATGGTCCTCAATATTATTATAAAGATAGATATGGTAATCCTTTAACTCCAGATTTACTTGAGACAAGATTTTTAAATAATGAAGAGAATATAGAATATGAGGATAAAGTAGATCAACAATTAGATTTTGATAGTTCTAAGATATTTAAAAAGGTTAAGGTTCTCCATGAAAAATTAATACATGAAGCTTCCTTGAACTATGAATTACAAAATAGTATTAAGAAAATATTAAATGATTTGGATATTCATTATAAGCAATGTATTGAATATAGAGATGAGTATTATAGAATTTGTGAAGTTATTAAGAATATACCTAAAAGTGAAATATTTAGCAATAGTGTACCTAGAAAGAAGATAAGAAACTCAAATAATAGCAGAAAGGTAGATTTTGAATATGGTAGAGTGGAAGCAATAGATAATAATGAATCTAATGACAATTTAGACAATTCAGAGTTTGACTTTTACAAAAGCTGGCAGGATTTAAGATGTTTATCAACGATAAGAGATAATGAAGAGGACTTAATTCCTGATAAAGGTTTAGAAGTTATGACTGAAGAAGTAAATGCAGCTAAGAGTATATCTGATATATCTGAAACAACAGAAGTAGGATTAAATTTGGGGAGAGAAGATTCTGAAGTAATAAATCCTCTAGATCTGGACTACGTTTTTAATTCTAATCAAGAGAGAAATAAATTGAATAATGCTACTGTTACTGGTGATAAGGAAGTAGATTATATTTTACAGAGAATAGACATACTAACATCAATAAATCGTACAATCTCTTAATAAAGTTGTACGTAAACTTTTTTTGGGTTTTTTTTTTTTTTTTACTAAGTTATTTATTAAGTTCCTTTTATTAATTTGGAAATTCTCATATTAGTAAATTTACTAGCTTTTCTACAATATTAAAATTAATATATTATATATACTTATTTAGATTTTTTTAAGAGAACTTTGTATATTTATCCAATATTTATAGCTGTCCTATTTTGTTAATATTGATATATATAAATTATGAAAACTAGAAAAATATTGTAAATATAGAAATTACATCTTTTTTTTTCAAATTCTTAGTATTTTCAATAAATATATCTTCAATTATAAGTGGTAATTCAAATATCTAATAATTAAATAGATTTAAAGAGTTTTTTTTGACTTTATCTCCTGAAATTAAATTTAAATATTGATATTTATATAAATATGTATTCATTATATCTATTCCATATACAAATAGTTTATCATTAAGTTTAATCCCAGTATAGGTTCTACTTTAAATACTCAAAATACATTGAGTTTCTAAATATAATTAAAGATACAAATATATTTTTAATTAAATAAAGGGGCTATAATGAAATATTGACTAATTTCTACAGTCTCTTTTATTAAATATTTTAATTACTATTTGTGGAATTACCAATATATTTAGTTCATATCTAGTATTAAATTAAAACAATTCCTATATTTATATATAAAATATTTATTGTAAAGAAATATATTTATTAATGAGAAATCCTAAGTTAAAAATCAAATTATGAACCTCCTAGTCATCTTATTGTAATAATTAATAATCTTATACAATTTTTTAGAAACTAATTTCTATGAATTTAAAATGATTAAAACTTCTCTATAGTAGAAATTTTCTTATAAAATTTCATAATTTGATTCATATCAGAATTATCTTAAAATACAGTATAGTTAGAGTTCATCACAATTATCATTAACTTTGATTAGTGAATTTAAAATGTTATTAATTTCAATATATTTTACTTTTCTTTTCCCTTCAATAATTTTTTCCTTTACTAAAAGTTCATTAATTGAAAATGGTTCCTTCCCCTTAAAGTCTGTTATTTTTTTATCAATATCTTGATATTCACTGCTATACATCAATTCTAACAATGTAGGTTTACCCATAATAGCATCAGAAATTCCAGTGTCAACAAGGAAAAGTTGTTGATTGCATCTAACATTAATCCTACCATTAGGTTGAATTGTATGACCAATAACCATTCGCTTTGCATTTAAATATTTAAGACTCTCCTCTAAGAGTTTGCATGAATAGTTATGTGATCCTATCGCTATATTTCTTGTCCACAAAGGTCCATCTTCATCATAAAATAAAGAATTGGGAGATATATCACAAATAGAATGTTTTAATAATTCATGCGCTAACTTTGCAATTTCTTCTAAACCCATCCTAGCATATTTTGGAACTAAACCAGCATGTACATAAATTGTATCATTTACTTTTATAGCAATATTAAGATTTCTCAAATATTTTCCAATAAATCCATGTTTTGACCACTCATACTGTCGCATCATTTTACCTCCATATGAATCAAAATCTTCATCAGTAACATATTGGAGTTGCCCACAAAGGTTCATTATCTCATGATTTCCTAATAGCTGGATCAGTCGACTATTCTTTTCCAAGGCTTTGAAACTTAGGTTGTAAAATAATTTATAAATTCTTAATCCATGATGTCCTCTATCAACTACATCACCCATTTGTATCAGGAGTGTGTTATTAGCAATCCAATTTAAGTTTGTGTCAATTATACCAGATAAATATAATATAGTAAAGACGGAATTAAAGTCACCATGTACATCACCTAAAGCTACTACACGTCCACTCCATTCTATATCTACTTCATCAAATCGTTCCTTTTCTTCTTCATCAAACAATTTACTACGTACTAATTTATGTGTTCCATAATGAGGATCTCCTAAATCTTTTATCCATAAATTTGTGTTATTGCTATATAATTTATCTTGTATAGTATTAAATTGCTTACCGTTCAAGATACTTATACAAAGGAAGAATAAAAGTAGTACATTTGAGACTTTACTTACTTCCATCCATGTATATGTATTGTATTAATTTATATGGATCCCAACTTTACTAAATATATTACTAACTACACAGTAATATTTCAGGTATAACAAAAGTATGTGAAAAAGCCCATCTAGCGGGATCAGAATATTTTGTAAAATACATCAAATATTAGAGACACTTTAGAAATACAATTATTATATATCTCAGATTTATTTATATTGAATATTAAACTTTATATATTCTAAAAAATTGATTTTATCTTTCCTTTCTACTTTCTTCTTTTTGGCTTAAGCATGGTGGACCAATATGCTCCCATTCACTCTTCTCTTGAATATATGCTCTATAGATAACAGTTCAGTTAATAATATAATCAATATTATTGTCATATACAAGTTTATAATATATTATTCAAAGAAAAATTGATGAAATTGGTGTTATTTCCAAATTTACCAAATAAACTTACCTATATATGTATATATAGCATATAATATTTACTACTATAACCGATAAAATTGCAGAAACAAGTAATATATAATTCTTATTTAATACAAATCTTAGCAAATAAGGTCCCACAAGAAATATTCCACAGGGTAATAGAGCTAAAAATACTGAGAATATGAAGAATTCATGTAACACAGCTTTATTAAAGGTATCATTAAGTATTCTGGATATTCCACTTGGTGCCGGGCCTACACAAGAATCTTTAACTCTCATTTTATTTTTAAGTCACTAAACTTAAATTAGTTACAAAATCTAAATAAAAAGATAAGAAGGGAAAATAGAAAAGGGGAAGGTTATCCCGTGGAATAATTATGAGAAATTACCGCCTAAAATATAGTAATGACTAATCCCCTAGTCAATATAAAGTAAAATCTAATAAAGATCATGAAAAATTGTAAGAATTTGGGTGATGAAGATAACAGCTCAATATATTCCTCTAAATATTTAAAATGTACTTTAGAAGGACCACGAAATGTTGGTGGTTATGGTTATATTGGAAGTAGAACCTTATCAGAGACAGCAGATAGAAACAATACAATAAAATCCATGACAGTAGAAAATATACTAAAATTAATAGATATAAAAATAAATGAGCTCACCTCTGATTATATAAATTTTGATTTAATAGGGGTAGATGCCGCTGTAGCAAATGCTTTAAGAAGGATCTTACTAGTTGAAGTACCAACAGTGGCTATTGAGACTGTTCAGATATATCAAAATAGTGGTGTTATCCAAGATGAGGTACTTGCTCATCGTTTAGGACTAATTCCATTTAATATTGATTTGGATCTCATAGATTTTAGAGCTGAGGATCAAGATTTAAATGAAAAAAATTCAGTCTGTTTTAAACTATGTGTAGAATGTAATAAAGATGATATAGATGATAAAAATGGTGTTACAAGCAAAGCTATATATTCAAAAGATCTTATTTGGGTCCCAATGAGTGAGTCTCAAAAACGAATATTTGAAAAAAAACCACCATCAGTTGTATATCCAGATATATTGATTACAAAATTGAGGCCAGGACAAGTAATTGAAGCTATATTATACTGTGAAAAAGGTATTGGTAAAACTCATGCTAAATGGAGTCCTGTAAGTACAGCAACATATCGTTTATTACCTGAATTTAAATTCCCGGAAGGTTATATTACAGGTAAAGATGCAAAAGAATTTGTTGAAGTATGTCCTATGAATGTTTTTGATATTGAAGATATTACAGGTAAAGTATATGTAAAGAACCCAAGGAATTGTACAACATGTAGAGCCTGTATTGAAAAATTTCCAAAAAAAGTGGAACTATTTAAAAATAAACATCACTTTATTTTTTCAATTGAATCTACGGGATCTATATCACCTATACAATTAGTAAAAACAGCTATAAATATTCTTCGTGTAAAGAGTCACAAAATAAATCATTCCATAGATATTTTCTACGAATAAGGATTAAATAATATTTGAAACTTTATCTAATATTTATATATTCGAAATATAGTGAGGTAATAATTTTTGAAATATTAGCTTTATTATGTATAGTGGATCATTATAAATAAAAATTTAAACTATCATATTATTGAGTTTTAATTATATCATTATCTTCTAGAATATAATTATTAAAAGTATTTAGTTCTAAAAATATATAATTTAGTTCAATACATAATTTTCTGGAAAATTCATAATCTGATATGATGTAAATATTAAAATTACTTGGTACTAAAGTGTAATGGTAGGTTTCCTCTTTTATACATATTTCTTCATGTTCATATCCAATATAAAGAGAGCTAAATAATAAACAAGCTAGCTCATGTTTACAAGTAAATTCTCGTTTATAATTAATAACATTTTCTATGTAAGAATGGCAGGAACAAAAATGTTCCATAACAAGATATGTAGTCCTCCGATCTTGACTAGCATCTACAGTATAGAAACGACGTCTGCTATTTCTACTAATATAAACATTAATTTTATTGTTATCTATTAACGAAACAGCTCTTTGTAGGAGACCTGGACATAACTCTGCTAATATATTGAATATGTCAACATTATCTTTATGTACCAATGGCTGTAATATATCCATTTCTTTGTGATCTGATCTTACTGGACTTATTTGTCTTAATAATTCACTTATAAGCTGAATATGTTCATTAAAAAATGTTGCTGGATATTCTAATAACAAACACATTACTAGTAGTTGTACTTTAAAATTTAGAAAAGGGATTAAAAAGAAGAAAAACTACATGTGTAATAAGATTTCTAAGCGCCAAAATGAGCGCCTCAAGTTCATGAGATATACGTATATGTATTTATTTATACATGCTTTTATCTAAGACTTTTTTTTTTTTTTTAAACAAATTTAACATAATGTACGAGGTCTTATTCTATTTTTATGGTCCATTGTACCAATAGTCTTCACAAATATCTGCGGTTCATCGGATTTTTGTCCATCCTTGTGAGGATTTGCAGCATATTCTGACAAGTTACATATATTATTACATTCCTGATGAGTTATAGGTTGTTTATTTACATCATAATCTTGAATAATTGGATCTTGATAACATTTATAACAAGATAAATCTGAATTCTCTTGAATATAATTGCTTTTAATATCTTGCATTTGTTTTTTATATTCGAAATATCCAGGAGGATAAACTATTGTTTCATATACCATAGGTTTAAATATATCTTCAGGAGTAGCAAAATTTGTCTGCCTTCGTGATATATTATTGTGTGGGGTATTTACTTCTGTACCTGAACAATATAAAAGAGTTTTCATAGGATCAAAACATGACTTTGTAGATTCATAAAGTCCATTATTTATTGAATTTAAATTTCCAAAGTTTTGATGATTGCTATATGTTTGATAACATGGATTTGATAAATTATTATTAATTTGAAGAGGTGCAGGCATATTTTTAGGATAACAAGATGAAGTTATCTTATTGAATAAATTTGATGAATTAGGTGCCGTAATTGAATAATTTCTTAATGAATCAAGTGAATTCTGGCTATTATATCCAAAAGATGGTAATTTTTTAGGAAGTTCCTTAGTTTCTATTACTTTTTTATCTAAAATAGATGTTGGTTCAGTAATAATCTTAGTTGCACTTTTAATAGAGGGTGGTATTTGATTATATGTAAATGAACCTTTATTTAAATTATTTAATTTAGTATCTTGCAATACAGACTTTTTTACTAAATTAGGTGGCATATCTGGTACAACATATGAATAAGGTTGATTAATTGAACCTTTATTCTGCTGAAAATGTACAGGATATGGTACTGTAGGATAATCTACTGAATCTTGGGTAATATATTTGGGTATATTATATTCTATATATCTATCTGGATAATATTTATCATCTTGCTGTACTTTTTTAGGGGGTTTATATATTTTCTCTACTGATTTATTTAATTTTGTTCCTTGTTTAGATTTTAAATCTGAAGTTGACATATTATCTTTATGTTTACTAGTTATCAAATTTGTAGATATACCATTATTCTTCCCTCTATTATTATTTAAAATAGATAATTTTGAGTCACTTCTTAATTTAGAAGTTGAATTTTTTATATTTGTACTTTCTGACTTCTTGTTTGTTTGTGAGTTTTGCCTAGGTACACTCAAAGGTTTTTGATCAGATGAAATACGTGCCCCTCCATTATTAGAAGCAGTCACATTTTGTACAGATGTACGTTTTGATATTATCTTATTAGATGGTCTTGTAGATGTTACTACTTGTTTCTTAGCCTGGGTCTCTATAAGTGGTACTGCAGGTTTTTGAATAATATTAGATCTTTCTTTTATATTCGAACTTGTATATCTAGACTTAGACTTATTAATATTACCATTAGTTCTTTCATTCAAATTTTCTAATTTCTTCTCTTCATCATTATTTATGATATCTTTTGTAATATCACAAGTTCCTGGAGTCATTACTGGAATAGGAACTGGAATAGGATAGGAGTGATCCCCTACTGGGACTGGTCTATTTGAATGTACTTTATTTGGATGTACAATTTCTTCATAAATATCAGAAATAGGTATGCCTGAAGCTCCCATTGGTACAACTTTTACATTTTCACTTACAGGCCACACCCCAGCATAACCATAATTAGATACATTGTCTCCAAATTGTTGGAATCTTGAATTATTCATATTTTTAATAATATCAAAATGTCATTCTTAGTATTTAAAGTTAATTATAGGGTCTATTTATTATTACTAAGGAAATAAGGTTTATATTACATGCAATGTAATAGACATAGACTCATAATGTACACATCTGAAGGATAGTCTAATTAATATTAAGAAGAGATATTAAACAATTATAATAGAAGTATTCAGTAATATTTTACTCCCAATATATCTTAACAGCATACTCCTTTTTTAACTTATGTTTCAATATGACTGTATTATCTATTTTCTTCTTCTAGAAAAAGTCCTTTTAAAGTTCAATATGTAATATTCTTTATAAACTTATAAAACTAATTAAGACATTTATAATATTAGATATTGTAGGGAAAAAGTGAATATATGAATTTTATAAAATATCTAGTTTTCTTTATAATATTGCATCAAATCTAGAGTGTAGATTCTCCTAAATCCAATTATAATCCAATAAAATTAGAGAACCTAGTAAAACTCAATCTATTTATAATATCACATTATTAATAATTAAATTGTCGAATAAAGTGTTAAAAATATTGTATTATTAATATTCAAGATTTTTTTTTAACACACTTAAAAAAAAAAATCTTAATTAGGCGGGAAATAAGGGCGGTATTATCCCCCCCACGCCTTAAAGGCACACTATTTGAGATTTTCTCATTTTAATTTCTTTGTGATAAATATTAATATCTGATAATATGGAAGAACAAAGTAAGTTATATAGACCTCTAAAATATTTCTTATAAGATCTTTAATTATTATATATATTGTAGTAGATCAACAATTAAATCCATCTCAGCAGGTTCCTGCCTCAATGTTGTATCAATCTCAATTAAATGTACATCCGGGTATGCAGGGAAATTATTGTCAACAAATACCACCTTATCAACCTTATCAATCTATATTAAGACCTGATGGTTATCCTACTTATACAAGTCAATGGCCAAACACATTTTACAATAATGAACCAACACAAGTAGTGGCTCCACTTCAGGCTCCCTATCTTCCAAACGATGCTCCCGTCTATTACACTTCATCTCATTGGGATACTAATTCATATCTACCAGTAGGTCAATATGCAGGGATATATGATCCAACTGTAGCAGCATATCAATTACCTCAATCAGGCTCTTTCCAATATGTACCAGAGGGAGCCCCAGTTATTCCAAAAAAGCGTAGTACAAGAAGAAGATTTCTAAAGTTTTGCTGTTAAATATAAATTTAATTTATTTATTATTTATTTCATTCTAATGATATATCTTAATTATTGGATTGTCATCACACTTTTTGCTTCAAATAATTTTAGGATTTATATTGCTACTTATCTTTTTAATTGAATAAAAGTCCTCATTATTTTTAACAAGACCCAGGATTTTTTGATCTTCATTATTTTAAATTGATATCTGTGTTACTATTAATTAGAAGTTTATAGGTCTTTAAATGTTCTTTCTTCGTTGTTATTTACAAGATATTTCTTATAAGTTCTCATTAGTTAAGTATTAATTTTAGTCTTAAACTTATTAAGAAGTGAATTACAGAAGTTATATAGAAGTTTTTTTTTCTTTCCTATTAATTACTTCAAATTAGTGAATTTATTATCTCAGTAATTTTTATAATTAATTTGAAAAAAAATATAAGGTATAAATTAGTGTTATTCCATTCATCTGTTTAGTATCTAAGTAGAAGATAATAGTAATTTTATATATTAAACCATAAAAATAAAAGATCTATCCAAAATTATTTTATAAAGTTCATAAAAATCCACGTTATTATACAATTTAATATAAAATATAAACAAATACTAAATAATAAACTTTATTTTTCATATTATTTATAATAGTCTATTATTGACAATCTCAGATTTAATTTATCTACTTTCTTTTATTCTAAATTATTAGAAAGAAAAAAAAGTCACAAAATTATTTTAAAATTAATAAATTTATAATATTATAATTCTCATTATATATCTTCATTTTACCTTCAAACTAATATTACCAATTTTCTTATTCAACATAACTACACATCTTATGCGGTTTGTATCCTATTAGAAATGTTTAAATTCTTGATTCTAAATTAAAATTATAATGGATAATTTCATATCAGTATCTGAACAATTTTTTTTAGAAAATGGTATTGAACAAGGTATCCGAAATGATGGTAGAGATATATTTGATTTTAGGATCCCATCAGTAGAATTAGGTGTAATTACATCAGCTAATGGATCAGCTAGAATAAGGAATGATGAAGTAGATATCTTAACTACTATAAAGGTATGTATAATGATCTATTAGTAATATAACTTAGAATATTCCCCTTACTTATTTATTGGGTTTATTATTTTATTTTATTTTTTTAATATATAGTGTGAAGTTTCATCTCCAACTAAAAATCCAACATGGGGAGATATAATTATAAATATTGATTGGTAAGTTTATTTTTAATAATTAAAATTTTTTGGAATATATCTAATTAAATATTTGATTTAATTTTAGTCCTATTAATGATAAGAATGATGAGGATTATACTTTAGATTTATCAAATACAATTAAAGATCTATGTTTTAATAATTTCGATTTATCTAAACTTTGCATATTATCTAGTTATTTATGTTGGAATATCTTCATAGATATAATGATTATTTCAAATGGAGGAAATCTTTTAGATTGGCTTGTATTTAGTATTCATTGTGCTTTAAGGAATTCAAGGTAAGTTATTTGATTTATTTTTATATTATCATTAATATTGATATTATTTTCTTATAAATATAAAACACTTTATTTTAATAATTTGATGTATATTATTAATAGAATACCTCAAGTTACTGCTAAAGTTGAAATTGAAGATGGAGAAGAGAAATCAAACTTACAAGTTAATCCTTTAATAGAAGAAGGTATACCATTTCCTATAAAAGGTATTCCATTAGTAACAACAGCAGGTTATATTAGAAATAAAATAGTTTGGGATATGAATATTCAAGAGGAGGCATGTGCTAAAGCTATTATAGCCATTTCAGTTGATGAATATGGTCATTGTTGTGGAATAAAGAAATTAAACTCTGTTTGCTTTGAATTTCCTTTAATTAAAACTTTAATTTCTAGTGCTAATGTAATTTCAAATACTTTATTTAATATTTTAGATAAGTTCTTTAATAAGGTAGAGCCTTAATTAAAATATTTATATTTGCAAATACGATATATATATCAAATCAATAAACTTTTTTTGTTTGTAATCCCGCTATTTTTTTGTTTTTCTCGCAAATAATAAGCTATCTCTTAATAGTATGAGGTCATTGTTTTAATTTTAATTTATTATTAATTATAAAATTGAACTATAATTTATTTGAATATATTTTTACGATGTATCGAGAATACATCCATATAGAAGCTATTACAAAGAATATAAGTAAGTATTCCTTATCTGGTAGACTTAGAATTGCCTCTATATTGGATACTAATGATAAAGGAATATCTTATATTGGTCAGCGTGTAACTATTAGTGGATGGTCAAGGACTGTAAGGAAACAATGTTCAGATACATTAGTATTTGTAGTTTTAAATGATGGTTCTACATCAAGAAATATACAAGTTGTAGTGGAACAATCAGCATCAGGTTTTGGAGATGCTTTAAAGAGTAGTGTAGGTTGTTCTTATAGAATTACTGGTTGTATTGTTAAATCACCAGCTAAAGAACAAGAAGTGGAACTTTTAGTTAGTGACCCAAAGGAAGATGAAATAAAAGTATTAGGTTTTTGTGATCCTTCAAAATATCCATTAGCTAAGAAACATCATTCTAGAGAATTTTTACGTGAAATATCTCATTTACGTCCAAGAACTCAATTTTTTAGTTCTGTTACACGTATTAGAAATACTCTTTCTATTGCCATTCATGATTATTTCCAGTATTTAGGTTTTTATTATATACAAACTCCTATTATAACATCTACAGATTGTGAAGGAGCTGGCGAAATGTTTCAAGTTACTACCTTATTACCTCATAGTGATATGATATCTGATGTTCCAATAAAGAAGAGTGGAAATTTAAGTACTAAAATAAATCCAAAATCTACAGATAATCATGATAAATTAGATAATATTATTGATTATAATCAAGATTTTTTTGGAGCTCCAACTTACTTAACTGTTTCTGGTCAATTAAATGTTGAGAATTTTTCATGTTCAATGTCAGATGTATATACTTTCGGACCGACTTTTCGTGCTGAAAATTCACATACAGGAAGACACTTAGCTGAATTTTGGATGATAGAACCTGAAATGGCATTTGCTGATTTATTAGATGATATGAATTTAGGTGAAGGTCTATTAAAATATTGTGTAGAAGCTGTATTAAAGAATAATGAGGTAGATTTGCAATATTTAGATGCAAATGTCGAAAAAGGTTTAATAAATAGATTAAAACAAATAGTAAGTGAGGAGTTTGCTCGTATTAGTTATACTGAAGCTATTGAGATGCTTAAACCATATAATAATAAATTTACAATCTTTGTTGAGTGGGGTATGGATTTAGGAACTGAACATGAGAAATATATAACAGATGTATTATTAAAGAAACCATGTATACTTTACAATTATCCAAAAGATATTAAAGCATTTTATATGAAGCAGAATGATGATGGACTTACTGTAGCAGCTATGGATATTTTAGTCCCAAAGATTGGAGAAATTATTGGTGGATCTCAAAGAGAAGATGATATAGAGAAGTTAAAAAGTGCAATTATTGAGAAGGGAATGAAATTAGAACCATATTGGTGGTATAATGAATTAAGATTATATGGTTCTGTACCTCATGCAGGATTTGGACTTGGTTTTGAAAGGCTTGTAATGATGGTTACTGGAATTAATAATGTACGTGACGTAATTCCCTTCCCTAGATATCCTGGTCATTGTACATTTTAATAAGTCAATGATATCTTTGTTTTGTTTTTTAATTAGGTTACTTTGAATATTAGCCTAACATATCTAAATTTAATCTTTACAATAATAGTATCTTAAAATATTGTCTAGAGAAATTGGAAGGTTTATTATAATTATATATATAATATCATGCCTTAATTAGAGTACATATAATTTATAATTAGAAACCTAAATTTAACAATATAAAGACAGCCTAGATCACTTTATTATTTTAAATAATAGGGTATAATCAAAGTAACAAGGGGACGGCGCTATTACGTGCGCACTTAATGCATTATTCCCGCTATAGTAAGAATAATTTAGCTTATCTATTAGTATTACTATTTTTGAGCCTTGCTATTTAACTAAACTTGTAAAGTTTAGGTTGGTCCTTAACTTTTTTTTCCTAAATAATACAAAGCTAGAGGAGATATAAGACTTTGTTAGTCTAAACATACAATATAACGTGGATTTTATATCTTAAGGATCATTTCATTTAGTTTATTGAATATTTTAAAGGCAATAAGATGGTAAGTCAAATATTTAGGTTATTTTATTGTCACTGATTTTAAGAATAATATTAAATTGGGATAATTGTAATCTTAGGATGATATAGAAGCACAGAAACAGATTCAACAGATGGTTAGCTTCATTTTAAATGAAGCAAAAGATAAAGCAAATGAAATTGAAGCAAAAGCTCTTCAAGATTTTAATATTGAGAAACTCAAACTTGTACAAAATCTTAAACAACAAATTCGTCTAGATTTTCAAAAAAAAGTTAAAAGGCTAGAAATAGAACGAGCTATTGCTAGAAGTACTGCCATTAATAAGGCAAGACTTAAGAAGATGGCTGCTAGGGCTCAGGTATTAAAAGAGGTAGTTCAATTGGCAAGAAAGAAAATGTGTGATTTATCATCTAATCCTAATACTTATGAACCTTTATTAGTTGACTTGATAACTCAAGGTATGTTACGACTTTTGGAACCTAAGGTTTTGATACAATGTCGTAAAAGTGATATCAATATTGTTGGAAATGCAATCCCCAAAGCTATTAAGAAATATAAAGATATCTTACAACAAGAATGTGGAATTTCAATATCTATAGAAGCTACTATTGACACAGATAATACCCTATTTCCAGCTCCTACTAATGCTGATCAATCTAGCAAGTTCTGTACTGGAGGTATTATTTTAACAAATCCGGATCGTAGGATAGCATGTAACAATACTTTAGATGCAAGATTAGATCTTGTTATTCAGAATGATGCTCCTATTATTCGTTCTACTTTATTCCCTAAATGTTAACTTCAATCTCCTAGATAAGGTATCTAAATAGAAAATTTAAGCCTCTATTCTGTCTAGTATTATTATGTTATTTCTTTAATATAATAGAGATTATATAAAGGACTTTAGTGGTAATTCCACCTACTAATTGTAATATTATCTGGATTTCCATATGATTTATTTTTAGGTTATTAGCTTTGGCGCTAGGTTTGCCGGTATTACTATAAGCCCACATCTGAAATTCTCTTTATCTCAAGAAAAGTTACTTGTCTGTGACTTTGTAGGTAGGGGAGATAAAGTAACTATCAATATTTTAAGTATTTGATTTGTATACCCCTGTTGAAAAAGTTAACTGGTTTGGACCTCTGGTGGTTACTCAACTTGACTATAGAGGTCTTACTTTTTTTAGTTAATAAAATATAAGGGATTTTAATATGGTTAAACGAAATACGAAGAACACTGGGAATCCTAATAATGGTTATCAATCAAGTATTTTATCATTCTTTACACCATCAAGGAAAGGTGAAATAACTGCTAAGAATACCTTACAGACTATGGACTGTGAAATAGATTCAAGTCCTAGGAATTTAACACCACAGATAAATATGCAAAATAATGTAGAAGTAAGTAATTGTGTGGAAAGATTGGATAATTTGGAATTATTTTCGGCAGAACGAAGTATTCCTACAACGTGTGAAACTACTCCAACAACTGGTACATCTGTAAAGCTAAATCCTATAAATAGTAGTGGAAGAAGGATAAGGAAAATATGCGATGATGATGACGATGACGATGATGACGACGAATTTTTAATTAAGAAAATCTGTAGACAATCATGTTTATATAAGGAAGATAATGAGATAAATAAAGGGATTCCCGATCTTGATAACTTATTATATGAAATGAATGATGAAGAATCAAATGAGCTAATTATTAATTCAAGCATTGAAGTAAATAAATATAGTAAATTAGGTATGAATCTTCCAGATATTAAGTCTTTAAACAATGATGTACCCAAAAATATTGATATGGAGAGAGATGACTTTAATGAGGATGAGGAGGTTGCAAGAAAACTTCTAAGTACTACTGTTGCCCAAGGAAGTCAATTTTTTAGAGAATATGTGGAATTAATTGTTCAATATGGACGTCAGTTTTCTTTTCCACCATGGCTTCAATTAACAAAAATCAAAGATTCTAATGGAAGATATCCAACAGATCCGAATTATAATCCATCTACAGTTTGGGTACCAGATTCAAATAGTAAACTTGCTAAAGAAGAAAAGCATCATTTTACTCCAGCAATGCAACAATATTGGGAATTAAAGAAAGATCACTTCGACAAACTTGTATTTTTTAAAATTGGCAAATTTTATGAATTATTCTATATTGATGCTTGTTTATCTCAAAGATTATGTGATTTACGTTGGATGAGTGGAGATGGAAAACCTCATGTTGGATTTCCAGAAGCAGCTTTGCATGCATATGCTAATAAATTAGTTAATTATGGATATCGTGTAGTAGTAGTTGAACAGATGGAAACTCCAAAAGAATTAGAAGAAAGAAATAAAACTACATCTGGTATTAAAAAAGATAAGGCAGTAAAAAGAGGTGTCAATGAATTTTTTACAAATGGGACTTTAGTCAGACCCAATATGCTTAATGATATGGCAAGAATCCTTATGACTATATACGTGTTTTCAAAGGTAAATAATGAAGCTCCAGATAACATTATTAATGAAATAGGAATTGTCTGTGTGGATATTACAACTGGTAAAAGTGAATTATCTATTTTAAAAGAAATAGGTGATCATTTTCCTATGGTAAAGACACTTGTAACACAAGTACAGCCTAGAGAAGTTGTTTATCTATCTGGAAACCTCCCATTACCTATTTTGAGATATCTAAAAAATACTACTCCTACAATACAATTGACTTCATTTAGAGATTTTATGGAACCAATTCTTGCATCTAAAGATATTATAGAACACTTTCAACGTGTAAATGTTGAGATACCAACTATAATTAATGAATTGTGTACTAAATCTACAGCATTATGTACAGCATTATCTGGGACATTAAATTATTTAAAATCAATTTTATTATGTGATAGATTTATTCTTACTGGGAATTTCCAACAATACAACCCAGATGAAAAGCAATACCTCCTATTAGATGCTGAGGCTCTTAAAGATTTGGAACTTTTACAAACACAACAAGGTGATGAGAAAAATTCTTTATTTGGATTTTTAAAACATACTTCTACCCCTGGTGGTACACGTCTTCTCAGAAAGTGGCTTTCTCATCCATTAACTAATGCAGCTAGAATAAATGAGCGTCTGGATTGTGTTGAATGGTTTATTAATCACCCTGATGTACTATTTAATTTTTGCCGAGAACTTAAAGCAATATCTTCTAATGGTAGGGGTTCACCTGGCTCAAATCTTGATCTTGAACGCATTATAAATAGAATAACAACTGGAGCTCTACAAAATACTAGGGGTGCTATTTTTTTCGTAAATGTTATCCAAAAAAAGATTGTGGATTTTCTTACTTCTCTGGAAACCTTTGAAAAAGTTCTCGAATGCATTAGATCCAATTTTGGAGATATTGAATTACGTAAAAGTATGCCCACTTTACTTTTAGCTTTAACTGGTATGAATAATTTACAATGTGAAGAAAAAGCAACTGAACCTTGTCTTGGAGGCTTTTTGCCAGAAATATCCGGAATTATAGAAATATTAAGATCTTGGTTTGTTAAAGATATTAATAATGAATGGATACCAGCATCTGGAAATTATGATTTGTATGATTTAAATTTGTCTCTAATTAATGAAACTAAGGATAAACTTAATGCTGAATTGGAATTAATTAGCTCTAAATTAAATAATACAACTATTAAATTTGTCCATATGAAATATCGCTATGAAGTAGAGTGTCCTGATAATATCCCAAGATCTAAACTTCCGAAATTGGAGATAACATCATCAAAAAAAGGTTTTATTCGTTTTCACACTGATAAAATTAAAGATTTAATATATGAATTGGAATATAGAGAAGAACAATTGCAAAATAGTTTATTTCCATATATTCAAGAAGCATGTAAGATGTTCCACTCTCATTTCTCTTCATTTTCTGCTATTTCCGATTCACTTTCACAATTAGACGTGCTTATTGCTTTATCTATTGTGTCAATGGATACGACTGATGGCCCTTTTTGTAGACCAACTTTTTTGGAAGATTCAGGGAAACCAGTTTTAGAACTTACTAGATGCAGACATCCTGTAGTTGCACGGCTTAATAGTGGCTTTGTAGATAATGATATATTTTTCAATGCTAGAGATGTGCATGCATCATGTATATTAGTTACTGGTCCTAATATGGGCGGTAAGTCGACTGTGTTGCGCCAGACATGCATTGCTGTAATAATGGCTCATATTGGATGCTTTGTACCTGCTTCTAAATGTTCTCTAACTTTAGTAGATCGGATTTTCACAAGAATTGGAGCTTATGATTCTATATTAGAAGCAAAAAGTACTTTTTTGGTAGAATTAGAAGAAACTGCAACCATTCTAAAGTATGCTACAAGAAATTCCCTTGTTGTAGTGGATGAACTGGGACGTGGTACTTCAACTTTTGATGGGACTGCTATTTGTGTGGCTACTTTAGAATATATATCACATCATATTCAATGTAGATGTTTATTCTCAACTCACCTGCATTTGCTTTGCCAAGAATTTAGCGAGGATCCTAGTATTATTGCCTTTCATATGGATCTGAAATTGAGCCAAGATACTAAAACAATGACATTTCTATATAAATTTGTCCGTGGAATATGCCCTAAATCTTATGGTATGAATGTCGCACAATTAGCTGGTATTCCAGCCGAAGTTGTAGATAAAGCAGCGAATTTAGCAGGTGAGGTAGAACTTTGTACAAATATCTTAAGACATATAGCTTATGTAAGAGTTTTATTACTGAATATTATGGATTTAGATCCATGTGAAGCTTATAAGTTATTAAGTCTGAAAGAAAATAAGCTTTATAAAGACTTGAATAACTGTTCTCAACATAAAGTAGTGGTCTAGGTTACAATTTCTTTTTTTTCAAAGAAAAAAAGAGTAGGATAAGGAATATTGGCAATGCTTATCAATAAATTAGTATGTATTAAAGGTTAAGACTAAAGATGATTGTATTCCTCCGTATATTTTAGAAGAAAAGAGAGCGATTCCGAGAGTTGAGTGTCTCCTCATTTACAGCTGAATGTAATATACCGCCTGTTGTGGGTATATGTGTGGGGGTATTGCTAGATTTTTCTTTTTTTTACATTTATATTAGGTGGTGGAAGATAATTTAAAGCTTATGACCAAGGTTTTAGAATGCTCAGAAAATTTGTAAATAAGGAATTTCTGCATATTTCAGGGAGTTTTTGCATTGGATCCATATTAAATAATACAAGACGACTGACATCTGTAAAGAATACCGTTAAAGAACTTAGTCGAGATACAGATAATAAGCAGAATTGTGATATAAATAAAAGTGCCACTGATATTAACTTGGGATATTCAGAATTAAGGACCGGGACACTAAATACATCACCTCTTAAGGTAGCAAGTGATGCATGTCATGATGTTATTATTATTGGAGGGGGAGTTACTGGAACTGCCTTATTTTATACACTATCACGTTTTACAAATTTAAAACGTATTTGCTTAATAGAGCGTCATGGAGATGTGTCTCAAGTTGCTTCAAATGGACGGAGCAATAGTCAGACTATTCATTGTGGCGATATTGAAACAAATTATAATTTGGAAAAAGCTCGTAAAGTACTTAGGCAAGCTAATATGCTGAGAAATTATGCTACAAAACTTTCACCTAGCATGAGAGATCAAGTAATATTCAAACTTGGTAAGATGGTACTTGGAGTAGGTGAACTCGAATGTGAAATAATTGAGAAACGTTTTAATGAATTTAAGTTCTTATATCCACACATGAATTTACTTGGGAAAAGAGAGATAGGTGATATAGAACCATGTGTAGCTTATAAAAATACTATTACATATAGACCAGACCCTATTGCATCTATTTATGTTCCTGATGAGCATACAGGAGTGGACTATTATCAATTAGCTGTCTCTTTTTTAAAGGGAGCTACTGAAGCATGTGAGAATTCTAAAGGGAAGTATATAATGACATGTATGAATACGAAAGTTCTAGATATTATTAGAATGTCATCAAATGGAGATCTATATAAGGTTATCACAAATAGAGGTGAATTCTATGGTAGATATATTGTTGTAAGCGCATGTGGATATTCTTTATTATTTGCAAAAAAACTTGGTTATAATTCTAACCTAAGTTGTCTCCCAGTTGCTGGAAGCTTCTACTTTTCTTCTAGACCTTTGCTTAATGGTAAGGTATATACGATTCAAAATCCTGAATTACCATTTGCAGCTGTTCATGGTGATCCAGATATTATAATGAGGGATACAACTAGATTTGGGCCAACTGCACTTCCACTACCTTTATTGGAACGTAACAACTTAAAATCTATTGCTGACTTCTTTAAAATAGTAAATCCAGATTTAAATCTTGCTTTGGTTTATAAAGATCTATTCTGTAATTCTAGTTTGCGTAATTATGCATTAAGAAATATACTCTTTGAAGTTCCAATTATCAACAAAAACTTATTTATTAAAGATTGTAGAAAGATCATCCCTAGTCTAGATTCTAACAATATTAAATATGCCCATGGATTTGGAGGAATTAGGCCTCAAATTATTGATAAATCAAAGCGAAAACTCCTATTGGGTGAAGGTAAGATAACAACTGATGAGGGGCTGATATTTAATATTACTCCTTCTCCTGGTGGTACTACTTGCCTTGGAACTGCGGAGAATGACATGAGGATTATATGTAGTCGACTTGGGGCTCAAGTTGACGAATTGGAATTTAAAAAGACTCTTCTTCAAGGAGATTATTCGGTCGATTAAATTACTTATATATTGTTCCGATGAAGACTTTTAGGTTTATAGTCAGTGTAACTTTTTGTGCCTTTTGTAAATAAGTGTATAGTATGTTATTGGTTATTATTTAGTACTATTTATTCAAGTAGTGTTTCCATCTGAGCTATCATCAGATATATCTCTACCTATTAATTTAGCCATCAGAAATTCATTATAGTGAGATTTTCTTTTTTGTTCAAAATCATGGTTTTTTGTTTCTCGAGGTGATTGTATATTATATTCATCATTCTTCATCTGTTCCACATATTCGTTAAGCCTTGAACATAAATCTTGAGGATTAACATGCCTCACATCTCTTATTGAATTATCTGATTCATCTTCAGAGATACTTAAAATACTTAAGGACCCATTATAAGGGGTATCAGGTTCATTTATCACTATTCTTGTGCCTCGCTCTTGATTATGTAAAGCTATAGTCTCCTCATCCCACCAAACACCCCTAGGTGGTGATTTATCTACTTCGTCACAATCTTTCTTTTTTATTTTGAGTTCTCTCTGCATTATGAAACTACTCAGATCAGAGTTTAGGACTGCATTTCCTTGGCGGCTTAAAAGTAATACTTAAGTATACTTTCTAGTATCTATTATTCTCCAAATGAAGAATTAATCATCTCAAACTGAATTAGTGATATTAAGAGATATAATGTGTATAGGAGAATGTACTTAGTAAGTAATTACATGTATATTTACTATATAACATATAGTCCTTCAGCGATTTAAGTAATATAGCAAAATACTTATCTCATATTCTATAATTACATGTAGATTCTCTCTTATTGAATCGTATATTAGACCTTAGTAATGACAATAACCTGCCTTTAAGAGACTCCCGAAAATCTACTTAAAATCAATTAATGTAACTACTAGCGGCCAAATTTACCGCATGACTGTCTTGTCTCGTCTCGTATTTGCTAGTACCATTGTCTTAGTAAAAGTATTTGCTATATAAAGTCTCTAAGTCTGTAAGTAGTAATCGTTATGCTTAAACCTTTTAGCGGTTATATCAACTTAAAACAAAGCAGCTTGTATGAAGAGACGAAAAATAGTCAAGGAGAAGGTTAACTTTTCTTCTATATAAACCAAGAGGCAGTAGTTTTTTTTTTCTATAGAGGACGGCCTGATTCGGTGGGGAAATGAAGAATATATTTGCGCATGAGTCATTCCGTGTTTTGGAAGGCACAAGTGTTTCAGTCAAATCACGTACTGTTACAGTTACAGGGAAGTTTGGTTCCGTTACACGATCTTTCAATCATTTACCAGTAGATATCAAATTATGTAAAAATGGGAAGTTTGTGCGTATTGAAGTTTGGTTTGGCACCCCTCGCCACCAATCTGCTATAAACACTGTATGCTCAGCTATCAAAAATATGATGATTGGTGTTATGAAGAAGTTTGAATATAAAATGCGTTTTGTATACTCTCACTTCCCAATCAATTCTAATATTACTAATAATGGTACATTGATTGAAATCCGAAACTTCCTTGGAGAGAAGAGAGTTCGTACTGTGAAGATGTTACCTGGAGTAACTGTTGAGAAGTCAAACTCTGTAAAGGATGAAATCATTATCACTGGTACCGATTTAGAACTTGTATCTCGTTCGGCTGCCTTAATTCATCAATGTGCTTTGGCTAGGAATAAGGATATCCGCAAATTTCTTGATGGTATTTACGTCAGTGAAAAGGGGACCTTTATCAAAGAAGAGTGAATAAACACCAAGCTATTAAAATTTGAAGTGATAATTCACACTATTACCTTTAACAATACTTAGTAACTAATGTTAATTATTAGATTTGATATGTATCATCCTGTTTGTAAAACTTTATTAATAGGGATATATACCTAATGAAATACAGTAAGAATGAGATTTTCTATTTTCTCTTCTAGATATTAGTTTTATGCACTCCTTTTAGTAATGAATTTAGCTAATTCTAGGTGCAAAGTGGCTATTGTAGACTTACAATGTCAGGAGGTGGTGTTGCCGCCTTCGGCGTTGATTACTTGTAGCCTGAGCTAATGAATGTACCTACTATCTAGTTGTATAATTCCTTAAGTTAACTGTGTACAAGTAGTATAAATGACTGTATTGGCTGATAATGATGTAATCCGAAGACTTATATCTCTATTAGAGTCTAAAGATGTAGTAAACTTAGAAAATAATGTATTAGTTCTAACTCAACTCTTGAATAATAGATTATCAGGAAATCAGAACTCTAGAATAGTGGATTGTAACTGTAATAAGGCAAGCATAGTGAAATGTGAACTGAATGTTATCATAGCTAGAACTAGTTTGATATATTGCTTAAGAATCTCGCGAGAAGCCAACCATCTAATTACAAATAAAGTACCAAAACTATTGAAGAAGATATTAGCTATCTTAAATATACATCCAATATACTGTGAAATACATAATGATGCAGTTGAAGGACTATGTCTATTGTTAAGTAAGATGCCTACACTTAACGTACTAAAATCTATACAAAATAGCCTACAAGGCTACGCCTTTTGGATATATATGCAATCTGAGAGTACTGACCTCATTAATAAAGCCAAGGGATTAGTTAGTTTAGCCACTTGGATTCCAAGTATATCAAGTAATATTTTAGATTGTACAAGTTTAGTAAAGTTTGGATATACTCCATATAGTAGTGAATTGATTAATAGACTTATAAAAGACATTGAAATGACAATAGATAGGAGCTTTGATGAAGTAAAGCTCCTTATATCTAATATAAGTGGAGATATTATAGAAATTGTAGATAAATCTATACCTAGAGTTGTAAAGTCACTGGATTTATTAAGCTACCTTATAATGTACAGTGGCGTTATTGAACCACCAACTACCTCAAGGGAACAAAAGTACTCCAACTCATCTTATTCAATAGTTACTGTACTTATACCACACATTATACCACTACTTATAAAAGTAAGGTTAATTCTATGGGATATAATTTATTACTTAGTAGCAGAACGTATTACAATGCTTAATTCTAAAGAATCTGATTCTGAAGACATTACTATTCAAGTTATAGAATTTATAAATTTAATGGTATTACTAAGGTTAAAACAAAAAATTCCATTAGAATCTTATTTTGAAGTGAATTTGATAAATAAAAGTAATATTAAATTATATGGTCACTTGTTTGAGCTTAACAGATGTATAAAGCAATCATTTAATACTTTAGTTATTAGCTCAGGGAAGACCGGAGTTGTTTTATTTTCTTCAATGCTTTCCAAATTTATGAAACAAATCTTTCAAACAAATTTTACCCCTTGTTGGTATGAGAACCTATTTAATACCCAAAATAACAATAAGTGTAATCAATTAGTTGGGATAATCGGCAATATATCAAAGAATCACCATTGCAAGTTGGCTTTTGGGCTAGATACTATTATTAATACTGAAGATCAACCAAATCCAGAGTGCCTATATAATAACGAACTTATTATTCAAGCTCTTGGATTCTTTGATAAATTGTTTAAAGAGATCCACAAAGTCCAAGAACTTGAAAAACCCTTATATAAACAGAAATCAGAATTCCTTGAACAAATTTCATTGGCTGAAGATCAGATATATCAAATCTTGACATCTATTTCAAATGTATATAGAATAATAAGACAATTACATGCAGAGTTGAGATTAATTGAAAGTTCATCTACTACAGTTCAGGATAGCCTCCCGTTTATTGATAAAACCATTATAAATATATCTATGAATATAGTAATCAAAAACAAAGGTTTTATTTCTATTTATAGTGAAGTACCTACTACTTACAAAGCAATTGACTCACTACACATCTCTATTCTCCATCTACTATTTGCAATTATAGATATAGAGACTGGAACATTCTTGGTTTCACTTGAAGTTGGTTATCAAATATTTAATATTTTAAAGTATATAGAAAGTTCTGATCATAGCTCTAGATTTCTTCAAGAACCACCTTTCATCTCTGTATATAAAGCTATGCAAAGAACACTTGCTACTTTCATGCCTAGAAAAAACATCTCTAAAAAAATTAAAGATGTCAATATAAATCAAGAATCAGAGAAAGTTGTTTCTATTAAACCTGAATATTCTCAATATTTTAATAATACGAGCAATTACTCTATTAATCCTAGTATATATGTAACTAAGCCAACCACTAGCACACCTCCAATAAATCCTACAGTTGATAGTAATGATTCATTACAAAATTTACCAATGATAAATAACTGCCCTACGATATCAGAACCTCTAGTTGATCCCCCTATATCTCCTATTCTTGAAGTTAAATCACCTGAAATTACGACATCTCCCTTAAGTAGTATTGATATCAACACAGTACAGGAATCAGACTTAGATATCGTTTGGCAAATGGAATCTTCATCTGAAGAAGAACAAGATTCCCAAAAGATCTAATTATATTAACTAGTAAGCTTGAAGTTTGCATTAAATTATAAATGAACAAGATAGTGAGTTATCTGATTCCACTGACTCGGAGTTACAACTAAGTTCTCTTTGTCTATTTTACTATATTTAGTACTTTTAGAAGGTAATTTTAAAGTCATCTTTGATATAGGTTGATCATTTGTATTACTTATGTATTCCCCAATATCTCCTAACTCCTGAGGATATGCTAATAGAGAATTCTGTTTATTTAAATTAGGTACTTTTTTGTTAGTACTATTTAAACCTTGTACTCCTAGTAATATGCTCTGTACCGACTTATTAAGCAATTTCAAGCGATATCTTAATTCCATATCATGTTTGGTATATTTATCCCATATATCTACAACATTCTTGTTTTCTGGTGAGCTTGTCACCCCAAAGATTGGCATTGAGCATCTATGAACCAAAATTTCATGCTGTATATTCTTAAAATCACTTATAAGATTTAATAGAGTCTTATGCTCATTGGTAACATCAGTAAATAGTTTCCCAATATCTTTTGTATTTAAATCTTCACTTGGTTGAGTTTTGTTTCCTTCTATATCACTTTTTTGAGTACTAACAAGATTGTCAACTTTTTCCAATTCTAAATATCCCTTAAAATCTCGTCCTGTATAATTGTAATCCTTCCCAACTCTTTCTTTTTCATTTTGTAAATCCAATAATTTTTTTGCTAATGAATCCAAAGTATTACATCCAAAAGAATTTAACAATGGCATTTGCCTAAACTGCTGAATTTGCTTATAATACAAAATTTGCTTCATTTTGTCATTTGGATTATATTTTGCTAAATCAAGCTGCCACTTCTCCATCTCCATTAAATATATCTTATTTTGTAAAATACGAATGAATTTTCTAAGATATATAGGTTCTAGAACATCTACTTCGCTGTAAGCTTTAATTTTAGGGATATTTTTTTGAATTTCCAGATTTTTTTGCAAGTCATCGATTTGCTGTTTTAACTTTCTTATATTATCCTCATCAAGTTTAATTTGATTCTCATCCTTTTGTGTCTGGATTTCAAATACTTCAATTTTACTCATTAGATCTTGCTTCAAACTTTGGAGTTTTTTATATTCTGCATCTAAAGTCTTATATGAACTATACAAAACTCTTTGGTTTACCAACTCCTTCTCTAAAGTACGTACTTTTTCACTTAGTTGTCTGGATAAGATCTCAGCCTTTGCTCTCTCTTTTTTTGGATTCTCCATTATACTCTGATATTGGGATAGCTTAGGCATATTTTGAGAACTGATATCTATTGTTAAGCTATCCACTTGCTTAGAGTTGGATATATCTTGATTTGTAGTTATATCTTCTGCTTCTTGACTAATTGAATTTTCACTTGAATCTTCATTTTCTAGATATTCCTTTATTCTTTCACTAATATTTCGGCTAAGAATAATTTCAGGTGATTCATCGCCAGAATTTGTCTTTTCTAGAAGATTAATTAGACTATCAAAAGATGATTCTAGTTTTTGTAGTATGCAATAAATAGATGAAAATGTCGCATTTATATCTTCAGATTTACTTTTATGTAATTGAATAGTACAGTCAGTAGTATCTTTGAAAGCCGACTTTTGTAAATCTACTAAGTGACTCAAAGCTTCGCTTTTGCTATCTTTACCTTGAGTTACATCATACCAATATGAGCTTTTCCATGTATATAAGCTATAATCTATTGGGTAATGAACCCCCACCAGACTCAACTTGCCACATAAAGAATATAACTTTTCAGACAAATCCAGAGATATCCTAAATATATAGGAGAATTTGTCTATACTCAAGTAGCTACCTGAAACTCGGCTCATAATAGCTAGTGCAATGTTGATATTAAGTATTGCATCTATAGAGCATAGTGGAATATTTCTTTTAGTTGAAGTTAATTTCACATGATTAGATTCATTAGTATCCTTACTTTTATCTTCACTACTTAATAAGCTAAGATTTGTCTGCTCTAATTCATCAATTAAATCCAGTTTTGTCCTTAGCTCTGTTATTATATCATAAGTAACTCCAGGACTTAAATTATTATTCAAAATAGCTTGAAATATTTCATCTAAAGTTTTAAGAGTTAAATCTAAAAATGGAATATTTAAAGTAGAAAGTAGTGCATCACAGGATTTGTCAATTTCGCCAAGTTTGCACACTTTTCTATTTCGGTATTTTGAAATCAAATGACCTAAAGATACAACCAAAAATCCCAATTCTAGTCCGAATAGACAAACCCATTTAATTGTTCCTACCTTGTTTGTATTGTTTATTATCTTCTGTACTTCAGATTCAGAGAGATGTCTATATGCCTTATACTGTATATATTGTAAAAGAATATTGCATTGCCCAAATATTCTGTACAATTTAACAATAGTAGCTACATATTTGCAATAATTATGAAACCATAATTTATTAGATTGATCTTTGTATATATTATTTGTTTGTCTAAAGTTAGTTGCAGCATCAATAGATACCATCTCATCAAATCCTATACAACTCCCTAAAATCTGGCATAGAAATCTAGTGGTATCTTCATTATAATTAGCCCATAATATTCCAAGTTCATATTCTAAAGGGCTCATTACACCCTTAATAATTTCTTCATCCTTAAAATGGTTAACTTTGTCTAGTACTTCTTGATCAAATAATTTATCAAGTATACCATTTTTATTACCTATATTATAAGTGAAGCGTCCTTTAAATTTCTCAACAGTGACTGATAGATTAGAGAGTTTTTGACTTTGTTTCTTAATTATTACTTTATACTTTTCTCTTTCGCATATATAATCTTTGTGTAATTTTTCTAAGGTACTTTTAAAATTTAAACTAGCCTCGGTTAGTTTGTCTAGTTCACTTCTTAACCCTTCTTCTACCAATTTATATTGTTGTAAAAGGAGTTGATCTACATGTATTAATTCCTCATAACTTGAGATTTTTGTTTCTTGTTCTGCATTTTGTTTCTCTAATTTCCGAAGTTTATCTTTGATATTATCTCGATCTTGATTTATCTCTTTAAACCTCTCATTATTTATACTAAGTTGTTTTGCCATACTAGATACATAAGATTTCCACTTTATATTTAAAGTATCATACATACTCAATATTTTCTGGATCTCTTCATCTTTATCTTTAAGTTTGGATATACTCTCGTCTAACAAATTTTTCATTTGATCATATAACTCATCTGCACTAGCTCTATCTTCCTTATATTTTGTTAGCTCTTCCTTCAATTTGAAATTTTCTTCCAGTAGTTTCACAAGCTCTTCTTCTGTATCATTCCTTTCCCTCTTTTGTTCATTATTATGACCTTCTTTTGTTTGTCTACTTGATCTTAAATCATCTAAACCTTTATTGGGTATTGAAGTCCTCATATTTAATTTTCTACTTAACCCATGAATACTCCAATATACCTAGAAACATGAAAATAAAAACCTTGTTAATCTTAAAAGCCATAGGCCTGTGGGATGCCACGCTACTTACATGTTCACGGCGCCGTAACCACACCTAAAAAAGTCAAAATATCTATAATATAAAGGTTTACGTGGCTTAATAAAGTCAATTTATTGGGTATACAAACAAATAAATAAACTAAAATCTTAGAATAATCTCTATCCATACAATTACAGTAGTAAGTAGTCAAGGTGACCCTAATTTCCTATTTTAACAGGGTTCGACCCTCATCATCTCAGCTATCTATCTAATCTATATCAAGATACAAGTCTAAATTAAAAATTATATTTCTATGCAACGAGACCTACTTTCTTGGCTTGTTCCATTGCAAGAATCTTCTCTTTACGCCTAATTACATGCTGTGCCTTAACTCCCATAATCCCACCTCCCCATTTCCTCCTCAACTCTAAGTTTTCATTGTATTGAGCCATAAAATTCCTGCATAGCATATCAAATTCAGCCTGATCCTCCTTTCTTACTGCTTCTATTGCTATGACGGCAGCCGTCTTCTTACCAACTAGCTTACCCAATCTTGCCTTACCTCCTAGTATGCAAAATGCAACATCTTTTTTCCTGCACAATGCCGGTAAGAAACAAACAATTTCAATGGGATCAACATCAGATGCAATAACGACTAACTTTGCTTTCTTCATCTCTATTAAGTCTGTAACGTGATTAACACCATATTTCAGAAATATTGGTTTCTTACTTTCTAATACCTCACCTGCGGCTAACTTTTGAGCTTCACTTTGTAATCTAGCTTTCTTTTCAAGGCGAGTTTCTGGTTTATATTTACCCATGAGACGTAAAAGTTGAGATGCTTGGTTTTTGTCCAATGTGCAAGTAAATTGGTTTAAAGCTGGAGGAACCTTCAAACGTCTTAAGATCGTACTCTTCTGACGTTGGAGTAATATATAGCGTGGATAACGTACATATCTAGTTAAGTCACTCTTTGGACGAATATCTCCACCTAGTCTAAAGTTCTTTGGTGTCTTCTCAAATAATGGATGATTAGGTGTCTTCTTAGAAGATGACCCCCCACTAGACTTCTTGTTTAAGGTCGACTTGTTTGCTGCCACCATTCTATTGTATTCCTTTACTTAAATTCCTGTAGAAGATCGTTTTCTTAATATTTCCCTTATTAAGGAAAGTTTGAATCTCTTGAACTAATCCTTCAAGCTTAAGGTCTGAAAACTAACCACCGCCAATGAAATATTTAAGTATTTATAATGCGGTTTAGTATAAGCAATTTTAAATATTAAATTTACATTCTAGTGTGATGTAAAATTAATCTTTAACTATTTAGCAAATATTGTATGTATTAAAATTTAATAGTGGACGTGTCTCTATATATCTAATTATTGGGATATTAGAGACGAGACAAGCTTTAAAAAGCATTATATAACTGAAAAGAACCGGTATATAAAAGTTAACTTGTCTCAAAAAGATTTGAGACGAATATATATGGCGCTTAGAGACAGCCCTAGTTACTCTAATCTAAATAGCTGTAGTGGTTTATTTACTATTATATCATAGTAATATTGAAAGGTTTTATAATATAGAACGTAAATTAGCTGCACTGCTGTAGACATTTAAGAAATTGTACCGGTTAGTTGAATTGAGCTTTTATATTACGTATAACCCAGAAATATTTTTGCTGAAGCCTTTGTGATTGGTGGAAATAGGATTTGAATATCAAATTTTTACTTTATATAGAGATCATTCAAAATGGCATTTGTAAAGGTTGTGAAGAATAAGGCATATTTTAGCAGATATCAAGTTAAACCTCGCCGTCGTCGTGAAGGCAAAACTGATTATCAGGCTCGTCGTGCCATGATTACTCAAGATAAGACGAAATATAATTCCCCTAAATATCGTCTTGTCGTAAGAAGTACAAATAGAAGAGTGATATGTCAGATAATATCATCTACTATTGAGGGAGATCGTGTTCTTTGTCAAGCAGACTCTACTGAGCTAGTACATTATGGTATCCCAGTAGGCCTTTCGAACTTTTCAGCTGCATATTGCACAGGTTTGTTATGTGCCAGACGTGTACTCAAGAAATTGAGTATGGATACTATATTTAGTGGTGTAGGTGAAATAACAGGTGATGACTATCATGTTGAGGAGGAGGTAGAAGAGAGGAGACCATTTAAATGTATCTTAGATGTAGGTTTAGCAAGGACAACATGCGGCAATCGTGTATTTGCAGCTATGAAAGGTGCTGCAGATGGTGGGATATATATTCCCCACTCACCATCTCGCTTTCCAGGATATGTTAAAGGGGAAGGTGACACTGAAGATTCATTTGATGCAGAAGTTCTGAAAAATCGTTTATTGGGTAAACATGTTGCTGACTATATGAGAATTTTAGAAGAAGAAGATCCAGATAAGTATCGAAGTCAGTTTTCTCAGTACATTAAAGCCGGTGTCACTGCTGACAATTTAGCTGATATGTATATTAAGGCTGTTAAAGCAATCCATGCTGATCCAACTCACAAAAAGGAGAAGAGAAAAGTTCCGAAGACAATTATTGGGGATGTAGTTAAGACACCTCACTCTCAATATGTACGTCATGTTAAATTAACTAGGGAACAGAGAAAAGAACGTGTGCAGAAGAAAATAGAATTAGTAGCCCAAATGGCTACCGAAGAGTAATAAGGTTAGCCTTAATTCTAGTTTGCACAACCCTAATTATTTCTATTATTTACTGAATAGTATAGATCTATATCCAACTCTAAATATGTAGAATACTCATTCTGAAATATAGGGATCCCACTTTGCTACACTTTTGTTATTATCTGATAATATCTTCACGCACGTAGTAATATTATACTTTACCATTGTAGGCGGGCAATTTAAGCGCCTTAAGATTTTAACAGGTGGTGCAGGCTTAAAACTTGTAAATATTTAAAGGCTTCAACCCACATTTATGGGGTCTAAAGAAGATGATAACTCTGAAGGTATACATTTGGAAGGTATAAATTTGACTAGTTCAAAGGATACGCAATTAGAAACAGATTCTGATGAACTTTTTTCACTATTCATTAAAGAAATTGATGAAGAAAATAAACCTTACCAAAAAGTGAATAGAAATGGCTTTAAAAAGATAGACGAAATTTCAAGATATATACAGAATGGAGAATTTCAGGTTAATAGCGACTCTAACTGCTTAGATACAAGTAGAGTTCTAACTAATACTGACACCCTAGAGAGTGCTGATGAGGAGATATTAAGATTGACTTCTCGAGTATTTGTGAATAGTTTTGAAATCTTGAAATTACCAGTAAATAGCTCTTATGAGGCTATCAGACGTCAATACCGTAAATTATCACTACTTATCCACCCTGATAAGTGCTCTCACAAATCTGCAAGAGAAGCCTTTGATATACTGAATAGAGGCTATGAAGAATTGCAGAAGTCAGAAAATCGTTTAAAATATAAACAAGTGTGGAAGCAAGCCGAAGAAATAGTCTTGAAAGAAAGAAAAAAACGAATGAAATTAATGAGGAAAAAACAGCGGAAGGGGTTAATAAGTAAAGAAGAAATAGAAATGGAAGAACAATCCAAAAGTACAAATGAACTTCAAAAGGAGATCATAGATATGTGTGAAAAAATCTTGAAAGAATATGAAGAGAAAAGAGAATATAGTGAGAGATGTAAAGCTGCCAATGAACAATTTGAACGACAAAGATTAGAAGAAATCCACAATGAAGAAAAGCGAAGGTGCATACAAAGAAAACTTTGGAGTGCCTCTATGGATGAGCGAGTTGGGAATTGGAGAGAATACAAGAGAGCTGTTGAAAAAGGTACGATAAAACTAGATACATTTAGAGGTGTTAAGTAGACAAGGTTAGTTTCATAGATTTACAAATTATAGGTATCTATTATAAATCTTTATATAATTCCTTAAATAACAAGTCTAAGAAATACAGTACATTTATTAATTATCTGGACTCCACCTTAATGGAAGAATTGTCTCTTCTACTCTATGCATAACTTTAATGACTGATTCTTGAATTTGTTGATCTACCGGATAAGTTAAAACTTGCCTATCTTTAAATAGTACTGTGACTGCAATAGAGCGTGACTGCTCATCACTAAATTCATTACCATGTTTATGTGCATAAAAATAGAAATCTTGGTGATGTTCCTTTTGTTTATGCTCAAGTTTATTTTGATGTTGAGGAGCTTTTCCAGGGATACAAGGTCCAAAATTAGAGGAAAGACATTCCTTGAGGATTTTATAAAATCTATTTTCATCATAAGTGGCTAGTCTTTGATCTGGCAATTCCTGAAGATCATCTGGAACATGTTGTATAACTTCATTTGTGGGATTTGTTCCAATAAGGTCAACAATTATAAATGAGATTGAATCAGCAACTAGATCGTTAGTTAAACTTGAATTCCATTCAATGAGAAGTTCCCAATTTGAACAATCTAAACCTGCGCCCTTATATAGCGAAATAGAGTGCTTATGAACAGTTACCAAATGTTCTTCAAATTGTACGTCATCAAAAATACCTTGTAAAGTTTTGGCAATATCACTAAGTTGTAACTTACTTGGAATATTTATTTTAAGTGTATGTCTTATACAAGATCTCTTAGTTCCTAATACTTGAAATAGCTCATTTGGATGAATAATTAAGGTAGATTCGAATGGACGAGCAATAACTAAAGCATCTTCAATATCTGCTGTTTTATGAGTTTTTATAGAATCTTCTATTGAATTTTGCTTAAGTTCTCGTTTTATAGTATCAGCAATACTACCAACTGCAGTTATGTTAAGTTGTATTGGAAAAGTTAAAGATACTTTTTGAAGAATTTCAGGAGCAAAAACGGCTAGAGATGGACAAAGTTCAGTTAGTTTATCTCTAAGCCTTTTGCATTCTCCTCTTTCTCCATGGACTAAAATAACATTTGGAACTTTCAAATTGCTTATAAACTCCTGAGTTTGAGCAAAATCTGAATGGGCAGAAAATGAAATCTGATCAAACTTTGCTTTTAAAGGAACCAACTTATCACCCAATTGAATAACATCTGGTTCCCTCCTCAGCTCATAAGCTGGAGTTCCTCGTATTGCATAACCTGTCAAAATAACCCCATTACGCTTATCTGGTGCCCAAACTTCAAATATATCTCTAGAAGTTCCATTTTGGAGCATACCAGGAGCTGCCATGATTACACAAGGTCCTTCAGTATAAATAGCATCCTTAATTTCAGAAATGGAGTTGACTGTCTTAACAAACTGAAAATTAAATGGGTTTATACCCATATCAGCTTGTTTTCTAACTGCGTCTCCACATTGATTTATATATGTTTCAAATACTCTCATACACTTCACAGACATTGGAGATGCATAATATATTGGGATATTATGTAGGCATGAAGTCTGAGCCCAATGTTCATCTAGTATTAGCAATAGTTCCTGAGCTCTTCCAATTGCAAAAACTGGGAGTAAACATTTACCTTGCCTTGATAAAATAGATTGTACACAACCTAAAAAACGTTTTTCACGGTCTTTCCTAGGTTCGTGTAGCCTTGTACCATAAGTAGATTCGCATATCAGAACATGTACATCCACTGGTGGAATCTCTGCACGTGGTACATGACGATCATCTTCACGGCTATAATCTCCAGTATATAAAATTCTAACTCCTCCTATCTCAACAAGAAACATACAAGCACCTAAAACATGTCCAGCTCCATAGCATGAAATTCTTACTCCATCTATTTCAGCCTGCTGTCTAAAGTCAATGATTTCAATCCGCTTCATAGCTTTTTCTATATCAGGTTCAGTATATAAATTTACACAGGATACTGGGGCCTCATCTGAATCAGCAGGAGTAGGAGAATTTGTTGAAAAACGATTCATACGAGCATAATCCTGCCATACTAGTTTACAAATAGCCTTTGTTGGTTCTGTCATGAAAATACGACCATTAAAATCTGTACTACTTACAAAGTATGGAAGTGCACCCGAATGATCCAAATGAAAATGTGTTACTAGACATAAATCAATTGAACTAACATCTACAGCATCAAATACTGGTAAGGAGCCAATACCAGAAAAAGCTGGATGAATTCCACAGTCAAACATGACAGAACGACCTTTAAATGTTACTACTACGCAAGAACGGCCAACTTCACACCCTGCCCCCAAAGCCTGAATGAATAAAGTCTCACTTCCAACTCTAATTGAGTGTTCAGTGTAATCTGGTTCCAAAATAACTTCAGTTAAAGTCATTTGTAAATGAACTCTCTAGTGACTTCAGCTAGGCTCGCCCTCCAAAGATAAAAAGCCTAATATATTGGATCAGATATACGCTATAATAAATGTACCCAATTGTTATTCCTAAGTAGCCAGGTTGAAACTAATATATTAAAGTAATAATTACCAAAAAGCTGACAAATATATAGGCGGTACACTCCCACCACAAATAAGAACTCCTTAGGTGCTATTTCAAAGAATGTATATATTAGAAAGTGCATGTATATAATAACAAGATTTTTATAAAGAGAGCTATTCAGATATAAACACAAAGTTGAGATACTTAATATTAGTATTATATTATATGCAAGTAATTGGTAACTTCTTATAATTCCCAACAAAAAGTTCGGACAAATTTTCATTTAGGTACTCCAAGAAATCATTTATAGTAGTTATGATGTCTTCTCTTACATTTCGAAGTATATTCATATCTAATAGTTTAACCTTATTACTCAATAAATCTTCTCTATAATGAAGTTTATATTAGAGATGAACTATTGTGTTCCTGCGATTTCTTAATGTCTTTTATTAGATAATCAAAATTATCCGATGCAAGAGATCCTACAGTATTATTTCTGTAGTAATTAGTACTAACTTTCCCACTAGTATTATTAATTTTTTCATAGTTACATGAGTCACTAGTAGTATCATCTGAAATATAATTCATTATATAATTTCTATATAGGATGTAGGAAATATAAGTTTCAAGTTTGAAATAAGACGCAATAAATGTTTAATTCCATACAATTTAGAATAATTTATACCTAAATATATGTTCTCCAATTGACCTAGTTGGGTAATCTCAGAAGAGTAATATAATAGATTTTAGAGTTTTATTAAAGAATACTAATAAAAAGTTCATGCAATTATTTACCTTTACAAATTCAAATCCTGTTCTCTTGTCTGAAATACACTTTATATTTTCTCTTCGTGTCTTTAAGTAGAATTCAATAATATCATAAATACACAGAATTTTTAGCAGTTTAAGTATATTGCTATTTAATATATTTTATTATTTATAACAATACTGTAAATTTGAGTATTTAACTGGAACCATTCATTTAACTTCCTTCCAAAAATTAATTTAGACATATCAGGGACATTTTTAGATTCTAGATTTGCCAAAAACTTATCAATACTACTTTTATTATATTTAAAAGTTCTTATTAATTGTCTCTGAATATTAGCACTTGGTTTCTTTGTTACCTGTGTTTGAGATACAAGCACAGCTTCAGACTTCTACTCATTATACTTCCTATTATTAAAATACATTGAATAATGCCTATTATGCGAGTTATTTTTAATATACCTAATATAATAAATTGGGTGCCATTCATTAGGGTGAATTTAAAATGATACTGCCAAGATTCTTGCAAACCACAGCTGGCCATTCCAAAGAGCAAAGACTACCTCTCCAACCTTGTATTTGTAAACCATATCCTCTATACACATATATGATGCCAATGTATCATTTTCCTCATCATTACTAGTTTTATCTAATTTATCAAACTAACGTTTACCCACTAAAATTCCATAAGTCTAGCTTTTAAGATCTTCAATATTGCAATCCCCACGTTATATTTAGCGCCATACTGTATTAAACTAATATATCTCAGATTACCGGTATTATTGCGGGCTATTTTAGAATGATCTAGTCATAAATTAGTGACAAAGTATATTAGCGTGTTACCGGTTACTTTAACTATTGCACAAAATTGTTTAGTTTTGATTACTAAATATTATTTGTAAATAAATAAACCACTAATAAATTTCTGGCTGGTGTCTCCATTAAATTATTAATATTAGCTTCAAGTATGGACTTACCTAAAGTCAAGGGGGAGGCAATACCAACAGAAGTAATTGATATTAGTTCTCCAATTGAAACGGAGACATTATTAAATACTGAAGCTGGAGGTAGAATATCATCTGAATCTGACACATCTGAATCAACTAATACTGAGAGTAATGATGAAGTTTTTCAGGAGAATCCTATGGAATTTGTGTATCCAATGTCTGAAAGTAATATCGTGATACCCCCTACATCTCAGACATCTACAAATCATGATATAGATGTAGAGAATTCAATAACTCACACCTTTAATCCTAAACCAAGTTTTTTTCAAAGACTTGTTATTGCTCGTGATACTGAAACCTTAAAAGAATATATTCATAGCCCTCTAAGATATATGATAAATGACAGGGATGCTCTAGGATGCTCAGCACTACATTTAGCCCTGTTGAACGCATATCCTGATATATTAGAAATTATCTTGAGTCCTCCAATTGCAGAAGAGCCTATTCGCTGTGTACAAGATAATGGAGATGAAAATATAACAGATTCAGAATCAATAGATCTTGCCACTGAGCAAGGAGGTATAATTCCAATTGATTTAACTACTCCATATAATGGAATTCCAGTAATCCAGTTAGCTTTATGTAAATCAGTATTTGCAGATAGGTATGAAGATTCCTTGAGATGCTTGGGTTTATTATTACCATATACATTACAGAATAATAATTCATCTCATACAACACAGTTAGACATAAATGCAATTGATTCATCAGGAGCTACAGTACTTCACTTAGGCTGCAGCTTTGGAGATTCCAGAATTGTTTCAGTACTACTTGAATATGGAGCTTTAGCTACATTAGCTGATCATTCAGGTAATCAAGCTGTCCATTATGCTATTTCAAGTAGAGATCCAGATACTTTAAGTGTTATTTTAGCTCATGGAGGTTCAGATCCATTACAGACTTCAACTAACACTGCTAATTTACTAAAATGTTGCATTGATAAAGCTGCTTGGAGATGTTTTTATGTTTTAATGTCAGATTTAGAGTATCAACAACATCCTATTTCAGAAAGTGAATATGATTTGCTATCATTCCATGCTCAAAAGTTGGGATTAGGAGATGAATTTTCAAAAGTATTTGGGCTTTCAGTTGAAGTAGCAACAAATGGAGAAGATTCAGAATTTGACAATACAGATCCAAATATTGTTGATGGTCCAATGGATGGACTTGTATCTACACATATTTTTACTACCAACATTTGTTCCAATCATATATCATTACCAGAACCGATTGATTTACCAATTAGACGTGCCAGAATAATAAACAGAGTACGTGAAAATCCCACAAGGTTGGATGTTTTAACCACTCCAAATGTTGGTATTTTACGTAGTAATGAATTTTCAACACTACAATGGACAGAATCAACCACATCAACACTTTTAGCAGATATTTTACGTGTTCATGACTGGGCCTATATTAGACTGTTACAACATAAAATTGCGGAAAGTACCCTAATTTGGGAGAAACGACCATACTCATTTGGAATACTAGATGAAGATACAGGACTCTCTCCTGGTTCATGGGAGGCAGCTATTGCAGCAAGTGGTGCTGTAATCAATGCTGTAGATGCAATTTGTCGTGGTGAAAATAGAAATGCTTTTTGTGCTATAAGACCTCCTGGTCATCATATGGGTACTTGGGGAGCTGCTCAATCTGTTGGTCGTGATGATGGTTCCCCATCTGGAACTCAGGGATTTTGTTTATTAAATAATATTGCTATAGCGGCTGCTTATTGTAGATATATGTATGCAAGTCATGGGATTGGTCGTATTGCAATTATTGATTTTGATATACACCATGGAAATGGAACTGAGCAAATTGTTCGTAATATTGTACCCAAAGATAGACATATCAAAACTAGACTGAACCCATGCCCAGGTATTGAATTGAACTTTCAACAAGATATATCAAGTTACAAGATATGGCGTGATGAGACAGATTCAAGCAATATATTTTTCTCTAGTATTCATGCATACGATGGGACATTCTATCCGGGTACTGGACCAGAAGAATATTCAACTCAGCCATATATTTGCAATGTTGCATTACCTGAAAATACTAATTCACATATATATCGTTCCAAAATCAAAAAGTCACTTCTACCAAAGTTACTTCAATTTAGACCTGACATTATCTTTATCTCAGCTGGATTTGATGCACATTTTATAGACACTATTGGTAAAGGATTTGTGGCCTGTACTGAAAACGATTTTGCATGGATTACCCAACAACTAGTTAGTATTGCTAACTTGTGTTGCAATGGAAGGATTGTATCAGTATTAGAAGGTGGATATAATACTAAAGGTTTGAATTTATCACCTTTGGCTAAATCAGTTGCAGCTCATGTTAGAACATTACAATGGACTTCCCCTAATCTAATGCCCAATCCTCAAGATTGGGAAGATGATGAACAATTAGATATATCTATCAATTATCAGGAACATGAAGATGTAAAAGTTATTGGAGATCGATTAGTAAGTGAACAAAAACAAGCTTATAATGCAACTACTCATAATGAGGTTTATAATGGTGAATCTCAAAACAATTGTACAGATAGTTCTAATACACAGCAAGGTACTAAACGTCCTAGAGTTGAGGAATCATCTTCTCAAACAAGTAACTGTTCATCAAGACCAAGGCGTGCTGCAGCAATTATAGCAGAAAATAGAATTCATATGAAGATACAAGCTGAGCTAGAATCTAAGGCAAGGTATAATATAGCGCTAAAGAAGAGCCTTGATGAAACAGTTGCTTCTACAGAAGAGAATAACTATGTAGTCCAAGATCCAGATAAGTCCATTGATGGCGATATAAAAGGGGAGGACAACTAGTCATTGATAAATATTAAGATATAATTAATAGGATCTAAAACTTAAAATTGCACAGGTTTTAGAATATTAATATGGAACTGAGGAATACCCCACAAAATTATAGGCGGTGAGTTATTGCAAAAATTTAACAAAAACCTGAAAGTTAATATAAAGCAAGATACAAAAACAGGAGATTACAAGATATATCTGCATATCAAACAGATAAATATCTACTTGAATTTACTTTTAATCCAGCTATTTTTGTCTGGACTATTTGCAATTAATCCCAGATGAGATATGAACTCTGTCTTTTCTGGAGAGGGTAAGAAGTCGATTCAAGGTTATAGCTCTGGTGGTGTATATGGTAGAAATGCCGGCTTTTTAAATGGTTGTGACAATGAAAGTAATATAGAGGGTTTGGTAGTACATGATGTACCAGTACATATACGATGGAATATGGGATCAACATGTTCTAGTACAGCCCCATCTACTCCAAATTCAAGAGAACCAGAAAAATTCCAAATAGGTAATATAAGTGAATATAATAGATATGATATACCAAAAGTACCTAGTACTTTGGTAGATTTCAGAATTTTTACAAAAAATAAAGGGAATTTTACTTCTAATAACATGGGGTCAATGTATCACTCTTGTATATTAATAGAAATAACAAAATCCGATGATTTCAGTTTCTTATTATGTTGTGAGCTAGATGAAGGTATTAGATTTTCGAATATTAAATCAGATCAACGATTATTAGTGGATTTTTATGAATTCCCAAATATGTTGGTTGATCTATTAGGTCGCTCAAAACTTTGTATAGATGATGGTAAGTATATCGTGGGCAATTTTAGAAGAAGCAATGGCGGTATTCGAAATTTAAATAATAGCGATACAAATAAGTATACTGTAGATCGTTTGGATAATTTTAATATGAGTATTCCACTAATGGTTATACTTAATGTGGAGAGTATGGATAGTGCTTGTTTTGGAGTATCCAAAAGTTTTTCGTCTATTGATTCTTGTTCAGTAAATTTTGTAGAATCAAACCATTACAAGGAGATAATTCATTTAACTTTACCATTCGAATCAGCAAGTGAAACTCTCTATCGAGATTATTTATTGCGTCATTTGTGCTATTTTCGTGAGATTTGTCAAAGTCAACAATCTACAATAAAGTCATATGAATCTGAAATTCACCTGCTGCATCATAATACTTCTATTCTACAAGAGAGACTTGAAGAGAGTAAAAAGTTATCTAGGAAGCGTGAAGATGAATTATCTAGTAGATTTAATATAGAGATGAATTCCTTAGCTGAACGCTACCAGAGTGATCTAACTCAAATTAGGAATTCTTATGAAAATGATAGAAGACAACAATTAATGCAATGGAATACAGAGAGACTACAGAATGAGTCTAGAATTCGTGAATTAGAAGAACAATTTAAGGAATTAGAAGATATGTGTAAACTTTTACGTCATTCAAAACTTGAGTTGGAAGAATATATTGAAAAAGGAAGATTAGAAAATGAAGAGTTAAAAGTGAAGATAAAAGATTCTTCAGAATATCAAAAGAAAATATTAAGTGAGAAACAGGGAACTGAGAGAGAATTAGAATTATTAAGGTGTGAATATAATAGTACATCTGATAATTATAAAAAATTAATTCGAGAAAAGGAAGAAAATAAAAATGAATTAGGTGAGGTAGAAAAGGCTTTAGAAGAAGCTTGTAAAGAAATAGAGAAAGGAAACCATATAATCACAAGTCTTCAGACATCTTTAACTAGTATTGATAACAAATATAAGCAACAAACAGTTCAATATACTAATTTAAAGAGAATTTATCAAGATACTGAATCAAGGCTTAAAGCTTTAGAGGATAATTTGGACGAAAGTGGACAAGCTTTGGAAAATGCTCAACATCATCAAGAGCAATTGCTACAGGAAAATGAGAGATTGAGGAAAGTATTAAATGAAGCAGAGAAACAAATTGAAATTAATCAAAATGTTATAAATACTTTGAAAAAACAAATTTCATCTAATGAGCTTGGAGATCTTATACCACGTAGTCTGGTACCACCTAATAGAAGATTTCAAAAAAGTTATACAGGCTATAGAAGATATCAACCTGATATTAATGATAATTTTAATGACTACCTTAGTAAAACACAACCTAGACGTTCATTTTCTTGGTCACTAGGTACACAAATTAGAAATGATGGATATTTGAATGATCAAGGTATACAGGAATCTCATTATAAACCCCAAGTAAATTATAAATACTCTAATTCTAGGGTTTTAAATTCAAATAAGCATACAGGTGTAATTACTAGTAGTGATACAGGGATTTTTACAACAAAGATGTATGATGTCAGAGATTCGGTTGTATCCCGGGAAATAGATAGTTCTACATTTAATACAACAGTAAATCCAGATTTTACTTCAGATTCAGCTTCATATATTACAACTCCTATTGGTAGATCTCAAATATCTCCCACAAACTTTTCTCCTATACCAGAAGATCATGATATGCATGAAATTGCAAGTTTAATTACACCAAGACTTAAACAACCTAGTATAAGACATCAAAATCCATAAATTAGAAATTTAAATATATCAGTAGTAATACAAACTCTAAAAAGTATATATTAACTAATCATATATATCATCAATACTAGTAAATTGGAAACTTATTTCTCTATTCTGTTTAAATTATATTTAAATATACTAGCTGATTTCCTAACACCTTTCTGAGTAACGGTACAAGGATGTCAAGATATCATCGGGTGAAAGAGCATTGTCTCCATCACTATCCAGATTAGTAAGCATAGTTTGTAATTCCTCCTTTGTTTTAGTTAATCCTAAGTGTGTTGCACAAGAAATTAAGTCATCCAAATCAATTGTTCCTGTCTTTTTTACATCTAGGTAAGAGAATACATTGACAGCATCTTCCACTGTAAATACTTTAGCTTCTGGACCACTATTAACTAAGGTCACAAAACCTGCAAAATCTAGTTTCCCACCAGATTCTTCAGCTAATGTATTTAAACGTCCAATTACAGAATTATCTAGTGGTATATCCATACAAGTTGCAGCTGCTCTTAGAAAGCCTACATCTAGTCCTGTTTTACCATCCAAAAGATCAAAAACTTCACGTAATTCATGAATCTCAGTACTTTCAGTTGACATCTTTTATTACTTACTTTCTTTACTTATTTATATTTTACAGAAGTGACATTCTGTTCTAACATGGTACATGCTGCAAGACTTCAAATGCACACAGCACCCCCTTAGCGCCAATTCTGGCGCCATTAACCCGTGTTATTTAGCTACTTAAAAATTAAATTTATTAATTTGAGATTATTATATACTTTGCTTAAATAAAATTAATTCCATATTTATAGGTTTTAAATTCAAGGATGTTTCTAAGATCATCGCAATTTTATTACCTAACTCCAATTACAGTACTCCTGTCACTTCTTTTTTATTATCTTCTTAAACCTGAATTTTTTAGAATAAATTATATTAAATATATCTAATATTTTCACTTCTAAATGATTTAAATAAGATTTATACTATTCATAAAGAATTATTTGAAGTATATTTACAATATTTTAGTTATGAGGCGGTTTTATACATTTTCTTCTGTTAACTTTTTAATATACTTATTAATATTCTGAAGGTACAGACTTTAGGTCTATAAATATAATATATAATCCATTTAAAATGGAACAATTGAGTTATATAAGAGAGAAATCAAATAATTTTCTATATTCTCATGATTATAAATATGTCAAATTACTTATATTAAGTGAAGTATTTGATAAACAATGGATTAATAAAGTTATTCGTGTAGCAGGTATTGTAACAAATTTAGATATTTCTGAATGTAGCTTTGTATTACAATATGAACTTAATAAACTTGTTGTAAATATTACAAGGTAAGTAAATAGACTTCTTTCATTAGATAAAAATAAACATAAAAGAAAAGGAAAAATTAGTATTAGAAATTAAGATCTTCATTAACAATATATATTTAAGATATCTACTTATTTTAATTAATATCTGTTATAATACTAATATTAAATGAATTTTAGAGATCTTGAGTGTTTTGGACATGATATTGATGATGGGAAAACTGTTGAAGTTATTGGAGAATTAAAAGAAACTAACAATGGTGAATTAATTCTTGAAGCTAAGATAATAAGAGTTACAGAAGGGATGAATATACATTATCATCATATGAGTATATTATTACGAAGAAAACTCTTTATTAAAAATGATATTTAATATTTACAAAAATAAGAATAAAAAAAGAAAATTATCTAAATATTTATATATCCATTGCAAAATTGTCAATTATAAAGGGATGCCTATTAATAGTATCAATCCATTCATTCCACCTAAGAAAAAAAAGAAAAAAAAAAATTAAAAATATGAATTTTCATAATATATCTTTTTCTTTTTTTTTTTTAAACTTACTTCCCATCTAAAATATATTTTCCAATAACAGGATATATTTGATTTATTTTAAATTCTTCAATTAATTTTACATATTGTAATTTTAAATCATCAAATATTAAATAGGGTATATTAACATCATTTAAATTAACTGATGAATTAATTCTTTGATTATAATGATCATAATATACTCTATCAAGAAGTAATCCTTGACTTGGAGCTAGATGTATTGAATATTTTCTTGATCCAAAACATAAATTAATAGAAGATAGTGGAGCACTCCCTCTATATATTTCAATAGCCAAAGCAATTATCTTACGTATTTGATGTAATAAAAATGACTGGCCTTTTATTGTAATCTTCAATAATTTTAATCCATTCTTAACAGGTAATCTATTAACATTTATCTTGTCTATATGACGCCATGCAGATGCATTATTATATTCTAATCTTGATGTAAAATTATGAAAATTATGAGTTCCAGTATATTGATTCAAAATCTTTGAAAATCTCTCTAATTCTAATTCATTCAATTCATATTCTTTAATTCTATTAAAACATATTTCCTCTATATAAGGATAATGATCAAGGTTATAATTATTAGATCTTAATAATTCATGTTGATTATATCTTTTTATTCTGAGCTCTTTTAAATCTTGATCATTTTCATTATTATTTTCATCAATATCTTCATCTTCACAATAATTATAGTCATTTATTAAATCATCTCTATTTCTTTTATTTTTATATTTACTTTTAAAATTACTTTTATTCTCTATACTTCTAGATTGTGCAATCCCCTGTAATTTCTCATACAAATCTTGTTTAATAAATTTCACTGGATATAAAACATATTCAGGCATAATATATTCATATTGACGTCTAGAACAATCTTTTCTTGCATCAAAATTTTTAGATACACGTATTAAAGTAAAAATACGTATTGTTTGTGGTAGTATTAAATTAAGTTTTTTCAACAAATAATTTTGAATTGTTTCTTCTATCACTATATCTAAAGATTCCTTTTTAGATTTATCCGATTTTATATTTTTCTTATTATTACAATTATGTAATAATGGATTTGTGATTAAAGGATTTTTTATTGTATTATATTCTCGAATTTTATTATATAAAGAATTTAAATCCTCCTCGGAATATTTCATTATTATATTTAATTCTTCCTGTAAATCATTATCAGATACTTTTAAACTTCCTCTAAATGATACTATCTGACATACTGAATGTACTCCCTTATCAGTTCTACCAACTCTTGTCCAATTTATATTTGTTAAAAAACTTGAGCTATTAAATTCTTTTAAGTTAACATATTCATCTTTACTTTTCCTAATTACTACCATATTTGATTTAATTAAAGCTTCTTCTAATTTACTTTCAATAGTTTCAATATATTTACAATTATTAGTATTAGATTGTATCTGCATACCATAGTAATTTGTCCCATTATAGCCTATAGCCATACAATATGTACGACGTGGTAATATTAATTCCATTACCATCTAATATACTTAAAATTAAATAGACATGATATAATTTCAAAATAAAAATAAGGAGAACTTTAATAAACTATCCCTTATTTGTAATTTACAATTTCTATTTTAGGGTTAAAATTTAACTAATATCTAATAACTAAAAGCCGCCTAGGCATAATGCCACACCTAGGGTATTTAAAATATTTTGATATATTCTAATTTGACATCTAATTTATTCAAATATTTCCATCAGTTGACTATTTATTAATAGAATCTACTTGAATTTATTTTATTAATTTCAGTTTCTTATTGACTTCCAATTAATCCCTTTATATTTTCTTCAGGTTTTGTCTCTTTTGACAGATTTGTTATGTCCTTTTCTTCTTCTTCTTCTTCTTCTCCTTCTTCTTTTACCTCCTATTCCTTTTTCTGTTCCTCTTTCTGTTCTCTCTACTCCTCCTACTCCTCCTACTCCTCCTACTCCTCCTACTCCTCCTACTCCTCCTACTCCTCCTACTCCTTCTCCTTCTCCTACTCCTCCTAC
>NW_027122831.1:120141-244881 GCF_001865355.1 Cryptosporidium andersoni
TCCTACTCCTTCTCCTACTCCTACTCTCTCTCCTCCTATTCCCTGTGTTAGTGGTACTGATGAAGATCTTAAAACTTCCACTTCTTTTTGTAATTTTTCAACTTGACTCTGCAATTCGTCATTATTATGTGAAAGAGACAGTACTTGACTATGTAGATCATATATACTTGGAATACTATCTGCATTGTGCTTTCGCAATAATCCCAACCTCTTTATCACTCTTTCTCTTGTCTTGTCATTTTCTTGTTTTGTTCTTGTTCTTTTCTCTTTTTTCTCTTTTTTCCCCCTTTTCATTTTTTTCCCCCTTCTATCTTTTTTCCCCCTTTTCATTTTTTTCTCCCTTCTATCTTTTCTTCTTTCCTTTCCTTCCTTTTCTTTTTCCTTTCCTTCCTTTTCTTCTTCCTTTCCTTCCTTCTTTCTTTCCTTTTCTTCTTCCTTTCTTTCCTTTTCTTCTTCCTTTCTTTCCTTTTCTTCTTCCTTTCTTTCCTTTTCTTCTTCTTTTCCTTTCACTTTTTTTATTTTTCTATGTTTCTTTTTTCTTCTATCCCTATAATCCCTATATCGCCTTTTTAATTCAACAAAGGAGTATTTGAAAGTCGATATTTCCAATAAATTAAAAATATACTGATTAGGAATTAAAGTATTATAATTTATATGACTTGATATTTTTTGAGGTAGTAGAATATTGGTTTGCTTTATCTCATAGTTTGGGTATTTATAAACTAAGTATAGTATATAAACTGAAGAAATATAAATATTCCTAATTTTCATTAAATAAAATTTGTAATATTTTTGACTTTAAATATTTCAATATAGCTTAAATATAAGTGTTAGCTTTAATTAGTATTTGTATCTTCTGTGATTCTCTTTTTAATAATGCACCTTTTTGATTGTGTGTTCACACAATCAATATTACAATATAAATATTACTTAAGTATTATTGAATCTTCTTTATGTGATTTTATGAGTTAAAAAAAGGTCATATATTAATAAGTTTTAGTTACTATAAAAATAATTGTAATTACTTATTTTAGTTAATATACAAAAATTGTCATATTTATAGAAAAAAAAATATTAGATACTAATAATTAATAATTTATTATTTGAATAATAATGAAGATAATATTAATAATTAGTATATATATTTAAATTCTAGTTCCTATTTCCAATATTTGTAATATTATTTGATATTACTTTATATTTTTACAAAACTTTATATTACAAATATGACTAGATATTATTTTAACAAAAATTATATATCAATTTTAATTCATTATTATTCTAAAATAATTATGATTTTAATGTTATAAAAGTAAAATAATTAGAGATTTTATTCAATATTAATAATATAGTTTAACATATTTCAAATAAAATTTACTTTATTAATATTTCTAATCTTTTTTTTTTGTTCTTAAAATATAAACACTTAAATTATTAATTTCAATATTATAAATAACATTTTTAAGATTAAGCTAATAATTAAATGTAAAATAATGTATCAAAACAAAATGTAATTACACTCCTATAGGAATCTATTAAAGTATTATTTCTATTTAGTATTTATAAGGAATAAGGGATCTAAAGTATTAATATTTATTAATACCATTTAAAAGTAATACTACTTAAATTATTAAGCCTATAGTAAATTAGTATAGAATTGATAGATATTAATATTTAGAAATATTAAATAAATTTTTAAATAAATAAAATTATTCCACCTTTTTTATAATAAGTATTTATTATTTTATTTTATTTATTTTAGTTAATTTTATTTTCTTATTAGATATTTTTATGTAATTGAAAATTATCTAATAATATTCTCTTATTATCTTTATAACTAATAATTAAAATGAAATATTTTTATTTGTTTTCTTTTATATATTTATTTTATTAAATAATCTCACTTTTTTTTTTTTTTTAAGAAATATAATTTGATGGGTGTAATTATTATTAAATTAAGCTGTTAATATGTGTGATATAATAAAATAATTATTTTTAAGATATTATTAATATAAAATAGAATAATATGCCAAAATTAGAGGTAAGATTTTAATTATTAAGAATAATTTTATAAAACTTTTAACAATGAACCTTTTAGTTAAAGAATTGTGCATCTATATGTGATATAAATAGTGATGATAATTATGATTCAAAATCAGCACATGAATTATTAGTATTAGCTGGATATTATGTAAGGTATGGATTTATATAATTAAGTAATATAATAATTTTGAATTTAACTAATTAATTTTAGTCATGAAGAAGTTGTTAAATATATGGAAACTTTAAATAAATCTAATTTAAATTTGGTTGTAAGTTTGATTAGAGACTGATTAATGAATATTATAAGATTAATTTTACTTGTTTATTTGATAGGATATTGAGAATTTTATTAGTAAAAATGTTGGAAAAGATATACCAAAAGTAGATATGATTAGGGATTTGTTAAAATCACTTGATATAAACAATTCAGATAATATTGATGTATCTACTTTAAAATATGGATTAAGTTCTCTAGGTAATGATAAACTTAATGATTTAGAAATTGAGAATTTATTTAAGATATTAGGTATATCTAAAGATACAGAGATAATGAGTATAAAGACAACTGTAGAAAATCTTGAGAAAGTTCTAAAGTTATTTGATTAATATTATTTGTAAAAATAATATTGGAGTAATTAAAATTAATTAATACTTTTATTGTGTATTAAATTGATAATATTTATTTTTAAATATTATGTAATATATATAAGTACTAATAAATTTAATTAAATGTATTAAGATAAGATTTCTTTTTTTTCTCTTTTTTCTTGGGATTTTAAAAAAGTTATTAGGTGTGTATAGTGCATGCAAAAAGAGAAAAAAAAGAAAAAAATTGGCGCTAGAGCATGAAGATTTCTGCAATTTTAAAAAGTTTTAAAGAAATTTAAAGGCTAATAATAATAAACATATTTATTTAATAAAATAAAAATAACAAACTATATAATACTTGATTATCTCAAAATAGATGTTAAATTTATTTCCACCGCGGTTGTGGTTACATTTTAGTCAAACTGGGGGTGCATACTTTTGTTTAAGCTATTTTCGGACTCATCCATTACTTTCATTAAGGCGATGTATTGAATTATGGTGCATTATTCTATCAGTACTTGCATTGTTACAATTAATTGTATCAATTGGTGCTGCTACAACAAATTATACATTCCTAATTAAGATGCTCTTCCCAGATATAGTAGATATTGTTCAAAGGGATTTCGGTATTCTAATTATATTAATGTTTATATCAGCTATTTTAGCACTTCTAGTAGGTGCAATGGGATTAACATCTGTAAATACTGGTAGTATTTTGTCGACAAAAATATTTATTTTATGTAATTACTTACATATATCAAAAGATATTGCCTTTTTAGTAGCTATACTTGTATTATTATCAAAATGGAAAATTCTTACTGGTAATTCAGTAGCATTTTTTTCTATTATAATTGGGATTTCTTTAATTTCAGGTATTTATATTTCATATATTGGTGAAAATTATTTACATGTTCTTGAAATTGGAGGTACTGGAGATGAGCTTGCTACTGCAACAGAGCTTGAATCTCAGTCAACTGTAGGACAAGACTTAGAATTATCAAAAGAAGAAGACTCTTCATTATTATCACGGAAATAATAGTAATATATTGTAAGGCTTGAAAGTATTCATAGAGGTTAATATTTTTTGTATACTTTGATATTGATAAATGATTGGGACAATAGAATGAAATAAAATAAATAAATTATTAATAATTAATTATATTTTTGTAATTAAAATAATAATTTCATTAATATTTAAAATCACTGATAATGATATTCCATTAATTTATAAATAATGATGATACACTAATTATAAATATAATATTAATATGAAATTATTGTATATATTAATGATGACTTATTTTTGAAGTGTATTATCTTTCTTTTATTTTGTTATTAAATTTAAATTCAATTTTATTTAAATCTTTTATTGTACCCATTCTATATTGTTTCCCTTTTGGGCATACATGAATACATGAAATTTTAGTTTTTGTTTCTGGTACTCTATCATCAATTGGAACAACACATGCACCACCATTTTTTTCAGGTATAAATAATTTATAAGCTTCTATATCATATATATTTCTCTTTGTACAATTTTCACAATCACTGTTGCGTACTGGAGAAACATTAATTAAACAAGGTTGTGGAAAATTGATCTTTGTTTGAAGGTTACATATAAGTTCTTCTGGTTCTTTTAATGAATTTGAACCCCGTGTATGGAGTTTAAATTGTTCTTTATTTGGTATTCCATTTGGTAATAATAATCCTTCAGCACTTTGTATATTAATAGGAATAATAAACCAATTAGGTTTTTGATTTTTGTTTTCTTCATTATAATTAAATTTGGTAGCTTCTACAGTACTATCTAAAGATAACAATGCTTCAGTAAAAATTGTTGAATTATCTTTACTAGATGATAATATATTACAAGATTTTATTGAACCAAATGAAGCTGCTATAATATGACAATCTTTATTTGTTACATTCACATTATTATTTATAACTTCTTGTTTTCTATTTCCTTTATAATCAATAGCTAACTTAATACTATCTAATAATGTCCAAGGTTTATTATTTGATATATTTACATCTTTATTATTATCATATTTAGTTAATGATAACTCAACTTCATTATAAACTGGAAAAGAGAATCCTTTTGGTAATATAAAACGTATTTCATCAGCCTCTTGGAATAAATGGAAGAATATCCAAACATTTGTTATAGTATTTAGTTCAGAATTTTCTAGATATATCATACAATCCTCACATGGTCTAGTATTACATGGTGTATGTTCAATAATTGGTTTTTTATTACTTTTACATGGAAATTCAAATGTTTCAGGGAATAATTTTTCACCAACCCATTTTGGAATACCATGAGCTACTTGTACAAGACTTGTAATATTTCCAAAGCCTCCACAAGGAAATGGACAAGGACCCCATGGATAATTAGATGGTATTGTTCTTAAATTTTCTTTTTCGACTCTACAACCAATTTGTTCATTACAACTTTTTTGATATTTTGATTCGCATTCAGAATATCTAACAACCATACCTAAACTTGGGTTCCATCCAGTTTGTGTTTCTTCATTCCAAGGATATATCTCTGAACAATGAAGGCCTTTACCTGAATTAAGCATAATTACTCTTCTTACTTCAATCTTCTTACCATTATTTATTGATGCATCACATTCTGTGGTGCAATCGATTAATTTTTCCCACATTCCCAATTGACAGCTTATATTACATTTATTTGTAGCACATTCCCTACTCTGATATACTCCACCACAAAATTCCTCATCTTTACCTGAAAGTAAAGATCGTCTCCATATTTCTATTCCACCATTACATGTAGAACTACATCCAGTTTCTTTTCTCCAGGGACTCCACTGACACTCTGCTTTCTGTAATAATCTTGAATTTTCAAATACTTTAGTTATGTAGTGACCACTTGAAAATCTTATTTTAGCTAACCACCAAAAGTTTTTGGGATCATTATAAACTTTATGGGTTTCAGCTGGTGTCCTCACTTTTAATATAAACATATGTGTACCAGGGGCTGAGATAGGTGTTTCTGTTTCAGTTTGTATAACAAAGTAGAGTAGATTATTTGCAGTGACAGTAATACACTTAATTCTTATTTCTTCACTTTTTTTTATATTACTAAAATCCTTCATAAATCCAACACTTCGACATACCCTTTTTCCTAGAGGTAATGTATATAATGGAGGAGTTGATATAATGAGATAATCTATAGTGTGTCCCTCAAAAATGGAAAATGGTAAAGATATCGTGATGAGAACTTCTATATCTGAATCAATATGTCTATCATTTTCTTCTACCTTAAAAGTCATCATTTGACTCAGTTGATTGTTAAAAAAATTCTTTCCTGATTTATCAGGATTAGTACTTGATATTAACTGTAACTTTGTAGTTATTTCATTTAATGTTCTTGAGTTATCAAATATCTTATTAGCCTCAAATTGTTTGCTCAATTCATCCTCATATCCGAGTTTATCCATAACAATTTCATTATCTTGAAGAGATTGTATTACAGAATGATCGTCAAAATTTACTATACTTTGTAGACTACTAGGGTTATTATCTTCAAATCCTATCCAATCGTTACTAATAGTACTTTCAGAGCATACATATATTCTAAGCCACACAAATAACAATATGAAATGTGAGAATATTGTAATATTAGAAATCTTAGAAATAAAATTGTTCATTATTTTGTTTGCTCTAAGAATTTCCATGCAGTTTCATGATGTCTAGTGGAGACAATTAAAATGTGTGCATCGGGCGCTATAAATTCATATTAGCTTTATAGGGTAGTTTGAGTTATTATTGATTAAATATCTTTTTTTGATATTTCAGCATCTATTTAAACTTCTGTTTATGATCTGAAATATATTTAATAACACTTTTTTTTTTTTTATAAATTTTAATATGTCTTCATCATATATTTGATATATGACTTATAAAATACCTTAAGTAAACTTTAACCTAAATGTTCCACTTTTTAAATGATTTTTTAGAGTATTTTTAAATAAGATATATTTAAATTGATAACATAATGTCTCAAAATATAATTGAAAATTTCTTGCACGTAAAGCATGCCGGCACTAACTGCATGCATGCAATATTTCATTTATCAAGATGTTGAAATACTTTTATTATTTTTAAGTATCAGTAAAACAATAATATTCATAAATCTTCATTTTACTTTTAATAAAAATTAACTACAGAGAATATTTATATATTGAACTCTTTAATACTGTATATACCATTTTATAAAAGTTCCAGCTTTACTTATGAAATATTAATAATTTTATCATATTGAAACTATAAAGGATATTATTAGATAAAATAATACATTACTGTAATTCATGAATTAAAGGGTTATAATAAACAAAATTTTGTTAATAGCTATTAAGAAGAGTTAATAATATTGTGGTTAAATAAGTTACTGTTATAAATTGAGGCATTTGGAGGAAAATGGAGGGAGAACTAAGATATTTGGCAATAAAAATATGGAAACCACACACATAAATAAAAATACTCGAAGTATAAATAATATCTATTTTATTGATACTGGTACGAAGATGTGTTAATATGATTAAGATATTGAAAGTTTGTCTATACAACTACTATACAATCAAATTAACTTTTTTTTAATATAACACATAAATATATAAGAATAACTATGAAAGATTTTAGGAGTATGAATTATTCAAATTACTAAAAGGTACTTTTTTTCCGAGTAGTTAAATATCAAACTTGCGGTAATTATTTCTAAGTCTTGAGGGATGATACAATTGTCAGAGCGGGGACTAAAGGCGGGAAATAACAAATTTTCTCTCTCCCAAAGGCTTGACTACGCTAATCACGGTTATCTTTGGATAATTCAATTTTGGGTTTTAAATTTTTTATCCTGAATAGAGTAAATTGACGGTAAATTTGATACTTCTATGAAAAGGACTGCAATAATAAATGGTAGCAACTTGAGTCCATCGATAAAGAAGGTCATAATACACGAACTAAACAATTTACCTTTGAATCGTCGCGTCTATAAATGCTATTCCAAGATTTTTTTTCTTTCTGATAGAGACTCAATTAAAAAGGAATTACTGTAAGAATTAAGTTAGGATATTATCTGTTTGAATTATACGGATTTTTGATATATAAGACATAGGTTTCTGTAGATTTGGTCAGAAATACAAAGGGAAAATATGAACAAAGGTACAAAGAAACAAAAAGGTCATACAAAAGTGAGGAGTCACTATGGAAAGATAGCAATTGACCAAACATTATTGGTATCAATAACAAAAAATGTTGCTACGAAAGAGAGAGAATACTTGGACTCAGTAGAAGCATATATTTCAAGGATGGAGGATAATCCAGCATTTCATTCATGTAGTAAAGGCTTAGCATATTTACTATTGCAGTGGAATGCAAATTATCCAACAGATTCATTTATATACAGACTATATCAGAATCCATATTCTGTTCTATTCTTGTATAATTTAATACCATCTTTATTTCCTTTAACAAAGAATAATGAAGGGACAAGTACTCCATCTAAGAGTGAAGTATTGATGTTTGTCATTCAGAATTTATGTAAGTCATTACTACGCCACAGCTCTGCTATTTTATCCTCTAATGACCAAATGGAAATTACGTTGACAAGAACAAGTATGGAATTGACGCAATTTATGCAGATTTGTATATCAGATCATGAAGATATCATTGTATTGATGAGTTTATGTACGTGTATCTTATTTTTAATGTGTGATAGTCCATTGCAGTATTTCCATAATATTGTATCTTCAATTGAGTGTATATGCAAGAGCCTCAATAATTATGGTCCTCAACCATTTATTTTTCATAGAGAAGATATTCCAGCAAGAGTATTATTGTTTACAAGTGACTCTGCTTTACCTTATCCATTTAATAACAAATATGAACTTGGTAATTTCATTATATATCTGAGATATCTTGCAAACTTGGCTGATATCTATACAACTTCAAGTGAAAAGACGCTACTTTTATCACCTAGCAGAAGAACAATCTTGGAAAATATTGTTCAAGTTATATATCCATCCGTCAAGGACTCAATTGAAGTTATAATAAAGTACTCATGCATGCCATATAAATTTAAGAATAGTGCAGTAGAAGAGACATCTTTGCTTCACTGCAACTTCTTCCCTCTTTTTTTAGCAGATTTCATAGCACCAATAGCAGTAGATTTGTATTTGCTTTGGTTAAATGTAATCCAAGATATCATGTATAAGATGGAAATGGACTCTACAAATAAATTATTGGTCGTAGAGTCAATGGAAACAATAGATTTATGCTTTACTCCTTTACTACGACCACAAATAAGTAACCAAGTAGCACAAAGTCTGATGAACTACTTGGTTCATTTTAATCCTCAAGCATCTTCAAATAAAGGTTATGTGGCTTCGCAATTGTTGATTGCAAAGAATCAACTGGCTGCTTCGCTTGTTGTCTCTCATTCACTTATAGAGTCAACAACATTTTTGTCAAAACTCGCATACAGCTTTGATTCCAATTTAGATATATTATCTTTATCAGATTCCAACTGGCTACGTGTTTTATCATCGTTTTGTCAGGCATTTTCTACTTGTATAGCTCCTTTTTTAATATTGCTTGAATTACTGCGACTCCCTTCTCAAAGAAGATTTCCACTACAGATGGATAGTATTGGATATTTATCTAATGAAAGAACAGAGTTAGCAAGAAGTTGTGCATTCCAATTGGTGGAGCTAACTTGCGTTACAATGGATAAGGCATCGTCATCTTTAAAAAGACCACAAAAATCATCAAGTATGATTTCACCAGCTACTCAAGATCAGTCAGTGATGTTAACAGTTAGTGCTTCAAATCAGCGACGTGGGGCAACACCTCAAGTAAGTACGTCTTCATTAGGAGAAGTATCAGGTCCTATTAGTTCCTTAGATAAGCAAACATGGACCACTTTCTCAAATCTCCTTCTTTGCTATAGGAGACACCTTCAACAGTTATTGAATTGTCTCTTTGCTTTAATATTAACAGGCTCTAAGGAGCATATCTTGGTATCTCTTAGTGCTTGGGAAAGTATTGGGTGTGCACTACGCTTAACAGCTTCATGTTTACCTAAGGCTCACATGTTCCTGATGTTTATTGCAGGGAATCAATGGTCTAACATAATGGAATCTCCAAAATATGAAAAGGTTGACGAGGAGTTACAAAGAAGCTATATTTTCAAGTTACCAGATATTGGTAGTGTTGGTTTAATTAATACATTAAGATATGTTGTGTGGTCTGTTGTAGACCTAGGAAAGTATCCAGAGCAGCTATATTTAAATGATGGTAACTCAGATCACTTACTGCTTTTAATGCTACAGAAGAAGCACCAACACTTAAGAACTAGGGAGAGTGTACGTGATGCATTAAGAAATATGATATACTTTCCTCACTATTATTCCCGTATTGAAAATATGGTGAATGTTAAGATAGATAATGATAGTCCGCTTTCTGATATGGATATTCCATTACCGTTGTATTCGTTTCAATTATTTTTAAAGGATGTATTCCTTCGATTAAATGGTTATTATCTGTATTATTGTCATGATGACAAAATTCTAAAGTTAAAAAAGACTGACAACTTGTCTTTTAGCGATATCCAATTAGTTGTTAATCTAGAAGCTATTTTACATGCCTTTAGTGCAGTTTTAAAACGTGGATTCAGTTCATACCAATCTGATGATAAATATGATGGAGATTCCGACAAAATAGCAGATAGTTGCGAAGATCACTTGAAAAAAACTATGAATGAGACTTTAGAGGTATTGTTAAAGGATGAGGAAAGATCTATTGAACAATCAATGAATGGATCAATACCTAGATCACTTCCAATACTCTCTGAGAATACCTTTATAAAGCAGTTGTTTGACGCGAATTTGTATCGTATATTTGAGATACTTCATGAAATGGAGAGTGATTTGGATCATAAAATATCTAGCTCAACAAATAAGGAGCAAGGAAACAAAGATAGCTTTTATAGGCAACTACTATGTACATTGATAACTCTGATGGGGGTTAGCTCAATGTGGTTTAATAGGAAACCCAAATTATTTTTTTTGAAGTGCTTTAAATTTGTATTTAAGTCATTGTGTCTACCACAAGAGGATTTGTTATATCCATTGGCTTTGGAACAAGATCATGTAGGAGCTGTAGCTCTTTTAAAGCTATCATATCATAGGCGATGTTGCAATTCTGATATATTAAACTTCATGATTTCAAATAGCCTAGATTTATTTTACAAGTTGTTTTCTACCGAAACTGCTAGTATAAATACCCCTACTATGACATTGGAGAGTTATTTGATTGTCTTGGCATCACTGGGTATTGGAATTTCTCACTTTTTACTAGCTAAGGATGTACCTGAAGATAACTATATGAGCAAGGGTTATATTGATGCAAATGATTCTACTGGAGAAATTCACAGTGAATTGTACCTATATGAGTGGAAGATGTATGTTCAGGTTACATTGGAAAAGTACTCTGTAATGTATGATAATATTGTTGAATTTCTACAGGTGAGGATTTCAAATCAAATATGCAGTCAATGTGGACATTATAAAGTCCCTAACTATTTGAATGGTCAACACGATATTCTAGTTTTATTATACCTACTACTCCATGGTCTTGAAGTCTTAATTTCGTCAATTTTTCCATCCAAATTGCGTCCATATAGTTATGCAATGCTGACAATAGGTGCTGACAAATTTGATCATAATAATATTTTAGACTATTGCCAAAAATCACATTTACACAGTGCTCCTTGTGGCAATGAAATATGGAATGAGTCTTCAAATTACATAACAAAGATATTTTTAGAGAAATTTTATCCCAAAATTAGAATTATTATCCATCAAATAGTGAAAATATCTCCAAATTGGTTTTCACTTTTGTATCATCCATATTCATCACTCTTATCCTGTGTTATACAACTTCCAAGGTTATACAGTAACCAGAGGCAACAAATTGCTGACTTATTTAATATTGTTGGTTATGATGAATTCAAATTTCTATCCAATGATGTATCTATTGAGTGCTTCTCAAGTAACTGTAGATGTGCAAATGGAACACATTTAACTCACTTCCAAAATAATTTCGGTATTGGTGGTAGTATCATAATTAATAAGAGAGCCGGAGTTAATTCAAATATTTCGTCAATGTATCAAATACTCCTAGAGTCTATAACATCTCCTCCAGTATCAAATTCAATGCTTAAATCTCCTACCACTTGTTTGAGATGCAATGCAGCTTCTCTTAATCATAATCTTGGGGGACTTGTAGGAGGTGGTTTAGTTCATGGAATAAAAAATATTTCTGATAGTTGCTCTACATCAATTTCTGATAGCAGTGCTTGTATATGTAACTTGTTTCCATGTCTTATATTACCAATTTCAGTAATGATGGTTCGATTAACATTTATTGAACCAGTGAACAATTTATTGTATATTAAACCAGTGCTATCATGTATAAATTCTCTGGGGACCTTCTCAGTACCTCCTATTATGAGATGTTTAATTTATTATGGAGCAAGCCATAGCAGCAATGGGGTTATGAAGAATAACAGTGTCTCTGGAGTGATGAATTTTGGTTTTGGAAATAGTGGTTACAACTATGATCGCCATTATTTAACATCTATTCAATCTATATCTTCAGCATATTCTGAATTAGATAAACTAGTTAGATTTTGTCAAGGTTTTGTGAAGACAATCAACCAAGACAGTTGCTATAATTCTATACAAAGGAACAAATTTCAATGCAATCATTGCTGTTCTTTTGAATATCACGATGGGTTATGCTTGATATTATTGTTATATCTGCAACACATACACAATTATTTTGTAGCTTCATCTTCAAGTAAAGACCTATCAGATATTACAAAGTCTTCTGCTCGACTTGGATATTTACCGTTTATAGACAACGGGATTCCAATCTTGGAGCTTGAAGTATTTATTGAGTATTTGATAGCTAGATGTGTTACAACACTAGTTATTGGTGTTGGACAACAACAACAAAGTACTGAGAATGTTTGTAAGGCAAATACGTTGTCTTCTTCATCTACAATGACTTCGAGAACAACTACTGCCTCTTCGACTATAATGACAAAGTCAGTTGTTTCAACTCAATCTACAAACCTTTCATCCCTTTCATTTAACTCAGTAAATAGTGGGGGGATGGTTGCAGGGACACAAACAATATCTTCAGCAACTTCTGCTGAAAGTGTAGCAACAATTAGAGTTGTAACAAATCAACGCTGGGTTGTTGTGACATTAAGATATTTATTTGGAGAATTCTATTCTCTATCAAAAGTTAATTCAGTAATATTAGAGCGAATATTATTATGCTCTGTCTGGGGAACTGAATTATTAGTCACTATATTTACTATTATGATGGACCCAAATAGCAGTTCAGAATCATTTTCAGTAATTACAGATATTCTATTTTTAATTCGACAGATATTAGATGTAAATAGTTTTAAGCAATTACTGGAGATGACATTGAAGAGAATACCAGTTAGGTATTTTCTACTTTCATATTTTATTTCACCCTTATATCCATACTTGTATTTTCCATCCTTATTGAAATCATCAAATATTTACAATCAACATCAGTCTCAGCAAACATCTTCACCAACAATACAAACTATTTCAGCAACTTATGCCAACAATAGAGCTAGAGGAGTGATCTCACATAATGATGGACTGAGAATTTGCGTAAATGGGCGTAATAGTAGTAACAATAATTCTGGTATTAGCTTTTCTAATAATTCTTGCAACAATATGGTAGATTCTAGCTCACCAGTTGCGCAATCTATCAAAAAGTCAATTCATTATATAGTAGAAAGTAGTTTTTGGGAAATAGATGCAAGCTGTACCAGAATTAGTGAGGGAAGTAGTGATGTACAATTACCACCTAATATTACAATACCACCATTATCACCAGTTATGAAACATTTCATTCAACTATTATGTGCAGTACCTGTTACTCAATCAAGCAAAGCAAAATTCAGACAAGTATTGAAGGAATACTGCATTAGACCAACAGTCAAATGAAATAATTATTTGAATGCTAGGATTTAAGTATGGAAAGTCATATAGAAGTAAACATCTGATTTTTACTCATTTACCATTAGTTTATTTTGTCTGAGAATATGTGAAAATTTAACTGTGCTCCGAAATTTAATATAAAGTAGTGAGATATATGCAATTGTGGGAACTTTACAAATGATTATTATGCATTTCAAAGGATTCTCATAAACTTGGTATATAGTTGTGTTGTATAGAAATGTAAATTGTGAAGCGAATATGGAATAATTAACTTATTCTCATAAGGTAATTCATAAGCAATACACTATATTACTAGAGAATTTCATGATAGTATAAATAAAATTTATGGACTTCATAATTACTAAGTGAGATTTTAGTATTTTGGTGTTTAGCCTTGGGTAATCAATATTAAAGTGGAATGAGAATAAGATAAACTTTGTTAACAATATAATTAATTAGGAGATTGGAGAAATAATAAGTAGAGAAAAATAAAAAATGAAAAATAAAAAAAAAAATAAAAAGAAGAAAGAAAAAAAAAAAAAAAAAGAAGAGAAAAAAAAGAAAAAAGAAAAATAAAAAAAAAAGTAGGGAAAAGGGGGAAAGAGGGGAAAGGAAGAAAGAGAAGAAAGTAAATCTGCCAGATAGGAATACAATCTAAAAACTCCAAGGATGGCGCTGTCGACATCTGTGTCTCATGACAATTTAAGTGTGATCCCCTTCTTCTAAGTGTAATCTTGGAATGACGTTTAAAGTTGAGCTTTTTTTTTTTTTTTTTTCAATTTATGGATATGTGATGCACTTAGTGAGAATAGAAGGTGGAGATATGAATTATTTTTTGATATATAAAGAGAAGGGGTGTGCAATATAGATTATTAGTGTTAATTAGGCGCTAGATAAATAAGACTAAAAGTGGCTCCTTAGTTCATTGATTACTCTTTATTTTATAAAAGGATAATAATAAAATATTAAACATTGTCTGATATGGAAAAAAGCTATGCGAAGTGTGATATCCTTATTTATATTCCGAATTTAATAGGTTAGAAAGAGGAGAATTCTGTATAGTGGGAATTTGTTAAATTTTACCTCTGTTTCTAGGATATACAAGGATATTTCTGGGACTCTCACCAGTCTTCTTACCATGCAGATATTTTTATTTGTCTATAGTATGTTACTGTATAAGCCAGCTTATGGATGCATTGGATGGCCACTATGCTAGATTGTACAACCAATCTACTAAATTTGGTGCTATGTTAGACATGATAATAGATAGATGCTGTACTCTAGCATTGATATTAACATGTTTAACACTAAAATCTAGTTTATACTATTTGACTGTGATATATCTGATTGGAGACATAGCAGGTCATTGGTTATATATGATGGCAAGTCACATGTATGGAAAAACATCTCACAAAGACAACTCGAAGGATATGTGGTTTGTATTAAATATGTATTATTCAAACAAAATAATTTTATTTGCGTCTCATGGATGTAATGAACTATTTTGGCTGCTTATGTATCTACAAGGATGCATTATTTCTAAGGTAAGGAGTGAGATTACTTTACAAGGACATTCTTTTTGTAGTTTTTTAAAAGTATACTCAGTTGTAAGTCACTTTACGACTTCTAAATATATATACATATTAGGAAGTTAGTTTTATTTTTCTTAATATTTATATATAGCAAACTGTGGATACGAACAATTATAAGTGTTTGCGGGGAATAAGGGGTAAAGGGATTAAAGGATAAGTGGATAGAATAGATTTGAATATGTATATATATGTTGATATTGAGCTTTGATATTTCTGTATTTTCTGACCACTTTCTCTGTATGAAATGTTTTCTACTAATATTGGTTATATAAAATTACTCAAATTAACTCTGGGGTAACTATCAAAAAATTGAAGCTATTACATTATATAAGTGTGTATTACATATTGCAAAGCTCCTGATAATTGTACTATATATAGTTATATATACTATTCTATCTCTGACCTTCCTCCCATACAACTTCTTCCTGGTTCGTGGTCTTTTCTTTTTTCTGAATAATTAACTTGGTGAATTTGGATATTTTTATTATTTTAGAATATACATCAAGATATCTTGTGGTATACTCAAATTTTAACACTTTTTGTCCTCCCACTAACAATATTCAAGAATATTACGAATTATGTTCAGCTTCTGTACGGTTGCAAACTATTATTGGAAATGGATATATCTGAAATTAATAAGCAATTTAAATAATTTATGTGTAAGTAGCCATGTATGATAAAGTGAACGTCTGTTAGACTGAGAACTTGTGGAATGGCACCTTCTTTTTTTTTGTATCTAGGTAGTACTAACAATACAAAATTATAAGTGAGAAGTGCACTTTTAATGAGATTTCGTTTAATAAAGTTATCTCTTCCTTATCCTTAGAATTTTAGTAAATTAGTTTATTCTTAATAAGTTTGGAGGAATTATGTACATATGATTTTCTTTCGTACTTAATATCTTTTTGAAAATTAGTCCCTAAGTTCGATTTTTTTCTACAGTGTGGATAATTGTGACGTCTTCTACAATGTTTACCAAAGGTATGTATTCATCGTCAACAGCTATTTCAACTTTTTCATTAGATCCAAGTAAAACAGGAGTATTATGGGTTTGAAATCCAGTAATCTTCCTGGGATTTCCAGCTTGTGCTACAGTATCTACAGCCTGTCCAACTCTTACAAGAACATGTATAGGTTCTAATTGTTCATTAAGCGTGATTGCCATCCTGGGAAGAGCTGCAGGGATAATATTAAGGATCAAGTAGTGATAGTTGCCAAAGAGCATAGTTTTAGATTTGAGACCCAAGTGAAGAATTGATATCATTGAAGCTAGACTAATTGGGTTGAAAATAAATCTATCATTATACAAGGGATTTATTGTAACAAGACCTTTTCCCATATATAAAAGCCCTTGAGCTATTCTAACTGCATATAAAGCATTTGAATCTTTACTGTAATAAGATGCTAGTTGTCTCAATAGATTTGCAGCACGTGCATTGTTAGTTCCAGCTGCTATGAGCCCCAGTGCAAAGATGGCATTTAATGCAACATCCGAGTCACCGTCATGAGTTAATTTGGATACAGTATCAATAACAATAGGCTTCGGATTTCCAATAGAAAGAGTGGCAAGTGCAATTGGAATTGCTCGTCTAACTATAATGGATGAGTACTGTAGAATATTATCAAATATTCTGTGAGCCATTTCGCATCCTACATCTTCGCTCATACATATTAAAGCAATATTCAAGACTGATACTAGAGCTACTAAATTGCTATCTTCATCTAAATCCTCATCTGTATCATCTAATTGTTGATCTTTGTTAGTTTTCTGTTGAGCAAGTGTTCTAAGAAGAGATTGAACCTGAAGAACATCACCAGAGCCTGTGTATGCACATCCAATAACTGTCTGTTCGCAATAAGAGCCTATATGATGTGTTACGGTTTTTAGAGCTTCAAGAGTAGGATCAATAATCTCCCTTTTACATAAAAATAATAATCCCAAGCAAATACCATACAGAATAGCTAATGGATCATCTAAAAGTGCTGTATTTTCAGAGTTACCTTCAGATCCTTTGGATTGTTCTTGGCTACTAAGAGTTATGAGCACATCTAATACAGCTTCAACAACAGATTGATTTGCTGTCCCTACAAATACAAATCCCAAAGATAAGGCTGCAATAGCTGAACATTCGAAACTAGAATATGGATCCATAAGAACAGGTATGAGGAGTTCCAATATATCTACTCTAGCAGTCCCAATATAAGAGTAACCTAGTCCAAGTACAGCTCCCATCTTAACAGTATAATTGGGAGAATTAGATCTAATTACTTCATTTTGTGTATCAGCCATTAGTTCTGCTGTTCCATCTCCAGGTTCTACATGTTCTGACAATAAAGCTAGAGCCGGATCACAATCGTTTTGAATTCTAGTAGACATTAAACCAAAAGCTATTAGAGCTCCTGCCTTAGTAAATCCTTCATTACTCCATTGATATTTATCAATATTAGCTAATCCTTGATCAATATCCCACAGATATATTGCTCCTAATGAAGCACTAACAGCTAATGTTCCGGAATCTTTATTTTTATATAGCCAAGTAGAATCTTCTACAGTCAAAAGTTTGTCTGAACCAAAACCCAAATTTACTAAAGCATTGACATATGTAGAAGCTAAATTTTGCTTTGCAGTATCAATCACGACCATAGATCTGCTAGAATTCTTGTTTCTCTCTTCTAGATGTGTTTTATATACATCATCAGGACTTTTTGCCTCTAAAACATCTAATTCCTTTCCTAGATAGCGATAATGCTTGGACAACAATTCATTAGACAATATCTGCTGAATTATGTCTAGTTCTTGATCTGAAAATTGAGCTTTAGAATTAAGACAAGATATTATCTTCTCTAGTGGAACTGGACTTCCAAAGCGAGCAAGTTGAAATGAAATTTGCTTTACAATACTTGTCAATGGTACTTCATTCTCTGATATAGCCCCTGAATCCGACATTGACTTTTTATGTATAATAAGGTCTTGTAAGACGCGTAAAATACGTGAAGTACTCTCATCACGTTCTTCATTGATCTTAAAGGCCATCCTAATTGCACTTGTGTACTTTCTAAACTTAAGTAGAATCTCAAAGCAAAGTACTAAATACATTTGACATTCCGAATTAGAAGCAGAATATAGCGATAATTGTTGTAAATACAGAACTATACGCTCCACTTGCTCATCATTCATATCTTGTAGATATTCTAGCAATGTTTCTATTTGTTCAACTTCACATAATAGATCAATGGCCTCAATTTCTCCATGTTTACTAATTTGATAAGGAATAATAGTTTTCACTAAAGATAGCAAATCATCAACATTAGTGTTATTATTTGATATTCTCTCATTATATTCGAGTCCTATTTCACCTCCTAAATTCCGCATATATTCTTGACCCCAATGTTGTAAATTATCAAAGCGATTTGATAATAAGCGAAACTTAAGCGCATTTCGTTCTTTAATATCACCCAATGTTGTACATAGTATCGATAAAATTTCAGCCAATAAACTTAAACATATAGCACTATGTGATGGAATTTTAAAGGTATTCTTCTCATAATGGTCTCTTAAGGATTCAAAATGTGTTCCTAACAATTTCAAAGCTTTAGGAACTGATGTCATACTACTAGTAGAATTCTGGATAGCCTTAGCCAAATTACCCAAATTAGCTTCCTCATCAATATCACTTAATATATGAGTAACATATCCATCAATCTCTTCCTTTAAGGCCATATATTCTTCAGTCATATCCATATCCTCTGATTGAGCAGAATCTCCACTTTTCTGAAGTTCCAAATTCTTATCCTTCATTATTACAGCAGGGGTATTTCTATTTCTATCATTTGTAGATGTCATCTCTTATTTGACAATAAATTCTGGTTTCTGATTTTCTACAAGTAGGTTTGGTTGAGCTAAAAAAAAACTCAAATTTTGCACTCACAATACTTGTAGTGGGTCAATTACTCCCAATTCAGTAACTTATAACCTCCAAAACTTTGTATCAAAAGTTTTCTTGTGTGTCCACAATTTTATCTAGTACTTTTTACTTTCTTCTCTTGAGTAACCAGGCTACAGCAGAATCATAAAAATACCATTCACATTAGCGCCATAATTATTTAGGCGCTACTAATATGGCACTCTTTCTTTTCTTACCACAAATTAAACTCCATTAACAAATTCTTTGAAAATGGAAGAAGTTGTAGTACCAAGAAGCTTTAGACTATTGGATGAGCTAGAACGTGGACAAAAGGGACAAGCTTCAGATGGTGTTTCTTGGGGTTTGGATAATCCAGATGATATTACTCTTGGGACATGGGCTTGTACAATATTTGGACCCCCTAACGTAAGTAATATTATCTCTTATATATTTTAACCTTATATAACTGTTATATTTATGTTTATCTAAAATTATTTCAGACTACTTTTGAAAATAGGATATACTCACTTACAATAGAATGTGGGCCTAATTATCCTAATGAAGCTCCACTAGTGAAATTCAATACTAAAATAGCTTTAAACTGTGTAGATGGCAGGGGTATAGTATCTCCAAATTTTCCAATATTAAAACAGTGGCAACGTAACTTTTTTATTGAGAATGTACTTATTGCACTCAGACATGAAATGGCATCAAATGCAAACAGAAGATTAGCTCAACCTTTAGAAGGAACTTGCTATGATGATCTATAAATATAGCAATTAATATTATAAAACTAGGGAAGTCTATCAGCTACTTTTGTATATTACAAAGGTACAATATTAAATATTTAACTTGATATATCAGATCATAAGATGAAGAAGTATTATTATTTTAGGATACAGTAATTACATTTCAAATTATCCTAAGTCCTTAATATTTAAGGAATCAACAGGTATACCTATGGAATTATATTCTATATCACTTGATCCCTTTAAATATTCTACAATATCTTTTATTGCATATTGTCTACATTCTTCCAAAACCTGATGTTTGCATTCTCTATATATGCACATCCTACTCTTCGGAGTGATTCTCTGAATTTCTGGTAATAAATTACTCAAAGGTGTCACCTCATCATGTAGTCCTAGGAAGAAACAAATGCCTGTATGACCTCTAATAGCAATATAATTGTCACGCAAGTCTGAATAAACCTGATGATTATTCCACAAATTGAACCCTCTTGCTACACGTAAACTCGTCATTCTCAACTGTTTACTATAACAACATCCTCTAAAATATCGACGTTCTATTATCTTTTGATCTAATTTATCAGGATTATAATAGTCACGGATGTACCTTTCTTTCCTGATAAACCAATGTAGTGGGAAAATATAGTAGATACATTGTGCAAGTAATGGAATATAGTTTAAAGCAAAATGATGAAATATAGATAGTTTTGCACAGAAGCCTGCAGGACATATTGCAGACACTTTTAGGACACGATCTGGTTTGTAAGCAGCATAATATATAGCTATTAAACCTCCTAGAGATGTGCCAATTAAATATAGTGGAGTATTAGACATATTGAGACTTTCTAGCAACGTATCAATCTGGTCTATACAATCTTGAGGAGTCAAGTTACCAAAGCAATGCCAAGATGATAAACCATGACCTGGTAAGTCAAAACGTAATACTGCCAGATTTACTGCATTTATAGACTCTACAAGTTCTTTATAGTATGACATTGAATTGTTAAGACCATGTATGCAAACTACTAGTGGACTTCCAATCATTGGAGTAGCTGGTTTTGATAATGAATAATTTATACGTCCTAGTGGTCCCTGTATAAATGTTCCAGATTCATACTTCTCCATTTTATATCTATAAATAGAATTAATTTGTAAAAAATTAAGAAGATTAATAGAGGTGTATGGGGGGGGTTAAACTAGAAAGTGTTACATACATTAACTCTTCATCAACTACTAAGCGCTAAAGGCGCTACATACTTCAAGAGTCTATAACTCGGTAATACAAAAATTTACAAAATCAGAACCTTTTGTGCAATTACTACTACATATTCAATATATTTAATTATATTTTTATCTATTAAATTAGGTAGAAATATCTTTTTTTTCATATTTTAAGTTTTTATAATTTTTTGACCGCTTTTTATTTAGCGCCAAAGTACCTGTTACACTTGGCTTTAGATTTATATTCTTATAACTTATTCTTGAGAAAGTATGTCAACAAAACTTTTACATCTGGCATTAGCTTATATTTTGGCATATTTAGGGACTGTAACTGTTTTTTGTGATGATATACCAGCTGACTTTTACTATGAAAGAAGATCAGAAATAAAACTTTCTCAAGGTACTGTTAACTACCAATTACACGAAGATTCTACAGATGGTATAGTCACAGTTTGTCTGCATTGTTATATTGGTACTTTATCTGACTGTTCATATATTTCTAAGCATCTTAGTAGTGAGGGATTTAGAGCACTTAGATTTGACTTTTATGGCCATGGGTTGAGTGATTATAAAGGGTTTGGTTATTATACTGAATATGATTATGTTGAACAAATTGTGGAAATATTACAAAGACTTGGTTTAGCAGATATTAAGAATAATCCAAATGATAAAATAAATCTTATTGGTACATCTCTTGGTGCTTTGATAGCAATGAATTTTGCAATAATGTACCCAGAAAATGTGAAGACTCTTATATTAGATGCTCCTCCTGGTTTGAGAACAAAAGTTTTTGCCCCATATTTGCGTTATAAAATTGTGAATTATCCACTACAATTAATAGCTAATATATTCAAACCTAAATGGGCTGCATATCAATTTTTGAATCCACCAACAGAGAACTATGTTAGTCCCAAACTTGATTTTCGTGCAACATATTATGGTCAGCAAATTATTCTTACATCTCTCCAAGTATTACTTGGTATAGATTTATGGTATAATGTTGAGTTATTTGAAAAGTTAGGACAAACTGATGTAGATGTACTTTTCTTTTGGGGAATTGAAGATCGTTTATGTCCATTATCTGATGCTATTGTAACTTTAAACAAATACTTAGCAGATTCAAAGATTTTATTATATGAACATTGTAAACATAGATGTATGAAATACTGCAAAGTGAAGTTTGCTAATGATGTATTATCTTATCTGAAGGATTTGGACTTAGAATTTTACACTATAAATCAATTAATGACTAGTTTTGCAAATACAGGGTCATTAAGAATAAATAAGTCAAACATACGGGGGATTTTAGAATCATCAAGACAAGATGATTGTAATGAACCTGAAAATTCTATACAACTTTTGTCAGAAGATTATTCAACATCAGGAGATTCAGAGAATAAGAGTATAAAAGAGGAATCAGTAATTTCAAGTAATTCGAATAATGTAACGGAATTAACATGCCAATTAATAGATGAAGATAATAGAAGTGATAAGAAGAATTCACCTGGCAAGATCTAAATAATCTGCAAAGTTGTGTTTAAATTAGTCATGATATTGGCTCATATTACTTTTGACTATGGTGATTATTATCATTATAATACTTATAAGTGAATCTAATAAAATTACAGTGGTTATACTGTATGTGGTTTTAAATGAGTCAATTATATATTACTTTTATCCATTGATATCTTTAGTTAGGAATATTTAATAGAGATGACGTTTCATTTTATATTTCTATAGAATAAGTTTTCATTTTTTTTTCGATCTAGAGTGACTTCTAGTTGCAGATTTCTTAGGTATAGAATTTCCGGTAGCTTTACGAACTTTAACTAACGATCCTATCTGATTTTGTTTACCTACTTCTCCACTATTTAATTCGTCTGTATTATCTTCCAGACTTTTGTCATTTTCATTGTCAGATAATTCAGATTTATTTATCTTAGGTAATGATACCTTGACAGCATGTATAGTTGAATTAATTACACGAGTCATTGTCGACTTTGTCTTACTATCTACCTTATCATATAATTTATCTTGTTGTTTAAGCATTAAAGAAGTAATATGCTCAGTAAAGTGATCTCTATTTAAGCCATATTTCATCATTATATCTAAACTCTTTTCAATATTATCTTTAAAATCTCCATTTTTGTTTAGTAATGGCATTATTGCTTTATAATATAGACAATCTAAGTATCCACTTAATTTCATCCCTTGACTACTTGGACATGTTCCTTTTGTTCCTACAGTTAAATATGCTAATAATTCACTTAATAATCTTCTATTTTTATTCCTTGTTGAGTTTTTGCCTAACCACTTTGGAAATTCTGGTCTAGCTAAAAATGATCCTTGAAACTGAGATCCAGATGGTATTACAGCACAATTAATAGCTATTTCTGATAATAAGCTCCAATCATTATTTGATCTTAATTTAGAATTGTATATATCAGCTTCTGCAAATAGATTAGCAATTTGGCTGATAGCATCTATATTTCCATAAGAAATATTTCCTTTACTTTGTGCTGAAATATGGTAACTAGATTGACTTGAAAATGCTGTTATATAATTTTCTTGTATGAATAGTGGGACTAAATCAAAGTCAATAAAGAACACTTCAATTCTATCACTTATTGATAAACGATGAGCATCACTTGCAGTTAAGAGTTTTTTAGTTGCTGAAAATATATCCAAAGTTACTTGGGAATCCTTAACTGGTTTGGATATCTCATTTTTCATGTCAATAAATCTTAGTGTAGACTTACTTAGTTTCATTAACTGTAATTCATTTAATATCTGACGCAAATCATTACCAACAGATTCACATAGTAAGTCAACAGCATTTGCCTCAATATTTAATCCTTCTTTAGATGAAATTTCTTGTATTCTCTTTATTATCTGAGACTTCGATGGGCGTGAAAAGCGTAAATCATAACATTTTGGTGCTAAATTACGAACTTTTTCATTTTGGCGATCATTACAGAGACATATTATTGGCCATTTAGTCTTTAATATGAGTTTCCCTAATGCAGCAGTACCCCCACGATCACTTGCTCCCAATCCATCTACTTCATCCATAATTAAGACAATATTTGAATTTAAACTTTCTGAATATTTAGAATTAAATTTATTAATATTTCCATGTGCAAAATCTGTTAGTGTATATCCACCAATAGCACTTTCAGCTAAGTCTTCAATTACACTTTTTGTTCTATCATCACTCGCATTCATTTCAATAGCTATATAACCACATTCTTTAGCTACTAAATTTGCCGTAGTAGTTTTACCAATACCTGGTGGGCCACTTAGTAAAACGGCACATGCATTAATATTCTCAATTTGAGGAAATCTTGAACCTGGTGAAAAAGTAGCTTTTGGTGGATTCTTTTTCTTTCCTTCAATAATTACAGATCTCCAATCATTTAACCAAGTAACTAATTTTCTAATAACTTCACTATTACCTAATATTTCATCTATATTAGATGGCTTATACTTGTCTGTCCAAAGTTTATCCTCACCTTTATAATCCTTTGAATTTTCTATAGCTTGATTCATATTAAGCTTCTCTTTATCCTCTCTAGTAATTTTAGAACTATCAATTGGAAACATATTTATAAATTCATCTTCAGAAAGAATTTGTATACTTTTAGAGATGGCACTTTTATATTTTGAGCCTTCAGTAATTCCACGACCATCTTCGAGTATATATCCTGCAATTAAATATGATGTCCTACCACTTACTGCACCAGTCAATTTACCTCCTAAGATTTTAACCAGATCTTCAATATCACTTCTTGACTTTTTCTCAAAGAGACCAGTTACAACAATACTTTTACCTTCCAAGGGAAGGTTTGGATCTTTCTCAGTTATTGAATTAGATTGTTCATTTTTGCGTCTTTTACGTTTATCAATTGGTGAATATTCTCTTAAATCTTTTTCCGAGTCATTTTCTTTAGTTAATATTAGAGATTCACTTTCCTCAGAATCTGTCTCAATTTTATGTAGTCTACTTTTTTTATTTTTCAGAGAAGACTTCACACTTTTTGTATAATTTATTTCTGATTTAGAAAATTCACACTTTTTATTGTCAGTATGTTTACTGAGAGTACTATTTTTTGTACTTAGGGTTGAATTTTCAAGTAGCTTATCATATTCACGTTTACTTTTGTAGGTTGAAAAGAAATCTTCTAAAGTCATTTCATTTTCTTCTAATTTGGCATTTTGAGATGGTTCCTTCGTATTCTTTAAAATAGCACGTTTTGGCATTACCACTGATAAAACTCCTAGTTTTTGTCTTTGTTCTATTTTTTATTTCAATTAATGGCCCCCACAATAATCCCGGCTAAACAATAACTTTATTACCCGGGTACCAAAGAATTTGCATGTTGTAGATCTAAACAATTTGTGATATAAAAATGGAAATGCATATATAATAAAAAATTCAATAAAAAAAATTAAAATACATCAATTTCTCATAATTAAAAATGGTCAAACTACTCATCAATCTATCAAAAAAAGAAAAATACACATCATTTGCACATTGAATATCTACATCTTCAGTGGAGCAGTTGGTAGAGTACTATTCCTGTGGACTTCTGGAAGTGAATGACCTTCAAATGGCATATTTGTTTCAAAACTCTCAAATTCTTCCTCTGGAAACTCGATAAATTCGCCCTCTTGTGGTGGTAGATCATCTAGATATCTAAAACGATGAGAGTATCTACCTCCTATATATGGAGATCTATAATAATAGAATGGACTATAGGGATGTCCAAGATATCCCATTCTATATATTGGATACTGATTGTATGGGCTTAAATTGATGAAATATGGGTCATAATCATAGTGGTGGTATGCATATGGGTGGAATACATATGGACCTCTATAAGGATACTCTACCATCATTCTAATATCAGGTTCTTCCAATAATATTTGTTCAGCTCTATAATCTACTGCTTTATCTAGAGTTTGTCTGGGCAACTTGTTCGTGATTACAGGTTGCTTATTTTGAATAATAATTGGCTCTTTTGTAGTCAAATTGGCAACAGGAGTCTTTGAAATAACTGGTTGGGTAGCTACTGGTTGGATAGCTACTGGTTGAATAGCTACTGGAACTCCATAGAAGTTACCATGATGATGATGACGATGGTGACGCCCTATTGGATAAGTATATGCAGAGTAGTATTGTCTTGGAAAATCGAAAACTGTTGAGATTGGCACCTGATTTTTTGTAATTCTTGCACTTTCTTGAGGTTCCTTTACTAGAGGAACTGTATTATTATTAGGTATTGGAATTTTGGTTTCTGGTGTGTGAACTTGATCTTTTGGGTCTGCTGCAGTACTTTCAAGAGCATATATCAATCCTAGAAGTCCAAATAAAAGTGAAATTATATTTATTAAATTTCTCATTTTTATGGGTAGTAGTTCAGAATTGAAAATATATCAAAATGTAAAAAGTGACTACAGTGACATTCTGTCGCCACGACAACATGCAGTATTACGTGGCCGGTATGTTACATGCATTATAAAGTTATGTACATGTACGTATAAGATATCATGTGGATAGCTGTATATATGCAATCCATCAGTTTTGAAGTTCTATCTAATTTCCAGACTATGTCACTTAGCTTATTTATTGGTGTATATTCATAATTATTGGAGGTATAAAGCTACTAGTCCCCTCTACTTATCTTCGTTTAAATATTTTTAATATTTAAACTTTAATTAAATATTTACTTTGTGAACCAATTTTAGTAATAAATAAATGATAACGCTAAATTGAAACACAAAATTTCTTTAATTATTTAAGTAAGTGAAAAAAAAGGAATAAACTATTAAAAAAAAGACTTGTACTTGCTACAAGTAGACTATAGCCATTAAACTCTATAGCGGGAAATATACAGGACCCCTATTGAGATTAAGATACGTATACAAAGTTTTCTAATCAAGATAAATTAAAGATATTGTTATTCTATTTTCTCTAAATAGTATCCTGATACGGGGGGTACTATAATGTAAAATTAAGACAATGAGATATATATTAAGCTTAAGGCTAGTGCATCAAATTAAATGCCTGTATCTAAGACAACAAGCGGAGGATAGACAGTTTGTTTGTTAATTCACCTTGGCTATACAAATCAAACTTTAAGCTTAGAATTGGGGATCCTTATTTACTTATTTAGGATCTTTAAAAGCTTGTTTAGACATATATTACATTTATTTGATAAACTTCATATTAATTAATTAGATATTTCCATAAGAGTGTAAATTACTACAGAATATCTACTACTACCTTCTAGTTCATTTGTTTAATATTAAACTAATTAGGACTTATTCGAATACTAATTCTAATCTTTTTTTTAGTTTAGTATATCCATATATAGCGGTTACCGAAAGAAAAAAGAAAGGGGGGAAAAGGGAATTGAAGGCTAACTAGATCATAGATAAGACTGAAGAAAGATGAGAAATAATAAAAATCAAGATATTGTTGAAACTCTTGAAGAGTTCCTTAGTAACCCATTGTGTATGGCATCTTATGAACGTTTAACTAGCAATATTAGCGTAATTGAGATGATCCAAACACTAAGCAGTACACAGAAACCAGAAGAAATTGCATTGTTAACTGATTCACTAAAACGTTGTGTATCTTTGGGCGTAATTCAAGGTGCATTGGAAGGATATAATGATCTTCCTGAATTACTTGTGACAGGGTCGAAGTCATCAAATCAAAATGTGAGATCTTTGATAACATACGTCTTCTCATCTTTAACAGAATCAGATACCTCATGCCTAAAAATATGTGAAGATGGATCTTATATTTCACTAGCTATTTTATTAAGAGATACAGAGATGAGTATTGGTGAGTCAGCATCCCAATCCTTAAAGTATATTGCAAAATATTATCCAAAATATATTTATGATGAAGGATTTTTATCAATACTAATGAATAAATTTAAAGAATTGAATGATGAAACAAGATTGAGGATTATTGGTTTGTTTATTGATATTGGATCTTTTTCTGAGCAGCTATTTGATATTTGTGAAGAAAAAGGACACTTTTTTACCTTGGCACTGCAAGAATACTTTACTGATGATATACTATTAAAATTAGCATCATTAAGATTACTTGAGGATTTGGGAGAATACAAATATGGATTAAAGTTTTTATATAAAGAATCAATATCAATTTTATTATTAAAGGATTTAGATAATCCACTGGTTGACGATGAAGTTAGAATAGCCATTTTGTACTTATTATCTAAGATGATACAATATTATCCAGAGGGTACAGAAAATATATTGATGTCATGTAATAAAGTTTTCTTATCAACCCTTAAAAATTTCATGGCATCATCTAATAACATCCATGCACTTGGAAAACCTGTATGTGCAATAACTTGTTGGGGACTAATTTCCTGCCATGAGACTAGTTTTAAGATATTATCTAATTTATGGAGTGAAAGCATTCAATTGGCAATTAAATATGTTTCTAGTTCAAATACTGAGTTATCACTTGCAGCTATTAATGCTTGGATTATTATTTTTGAAACAGGAGATATTAAAAATATACTTAAAAGTACTAATGAAGAGATTTGTCTTGAAAAGCAAATTGAAACTAAACTAATACCTTCAATTATGACTATAATACTTAGTAGGCCATTCCCTGAGATAAGAACTTTAATATATAGAATACTTGCAACAATGGTTCCTTTCTTTGGTTCTATTACATCAATTATATGTACATCTCAGCCACATAGAGATTTAATACTAAATACTAATAGTGATACTGATAAAGAAGTGAAATATCTCAAATATAACTTAGTTAAGCTAATTGTTAGATATCATCTAAACTTACTTGAAGATAAAGCCGATGAATCGTTTATTAAGTATATGCAAGATTATGCTAAAGGTGGGCCTTTTTATATAAATCCTAGCTTCCAAGTAGATATTGCTGATCGTGTCTTATAATATAAAAAAAAAAAAAAAAAACTTGTATTGATTATATTACTTTATATTCCACACATGTCTATTCCACCCTCTTTTTTTTTTCTAATTCCACTCATATTAGTGAATAATAGTAAACAATCTTTTTGTTTATTCTTGATAATGTACTAAAACAATTCTTGACGTGATTTTTAAACTTACATGCAATTAATACCGGTACTTTACGTAGCTGTGGGGAGATGGTATGAAGAGGGTTTCTTTTTTTTTTAGAAAAATAAATTCAAATATTTTAGTAATATAAAAATTACTGATATTGTGAATGGCTAAAGGTGAAAAACTGATGTGTGATGATATTACTATTTGGACCTCACGATGTATTAATGAAACGCTTGATCTTGGTCAAATTTACAATTCAAATCATCAAGAAGATCTTAAATTGATTGTATCAGCAAATGGCTCATGCACACTAGACATATTTAAGGCATTTAGTTCATCTGAAAGGTTATACAGGCAAAGTTGGTGTCCACCTATAAGATCTTTAGATGGAGATTTTGATGAAAAAATTATTTCAACTACATTATATACAGATCACTTTCTATGTATTGGATTTTATAATGGCTGTGTAAGACTTTATTCTCTAAAAAAGCATGATGCAAATACTGAAGATATGTCACAATCCTCAGATTTGGACTCTATGGAATATTACAACAAGATGTTTGGCAACGATACACAAATAGATGAGAATGAAAATAAATCTAAATTCTGGTTATATGAATCTTCTAGTACTACTTTTAACTCTATATTACTTATAAAACATGTAGCACAACCATGTTGCATACAAGCCTATGAAGATATGATATATGTAATTTATGATGATGGAGTGATATATAAAGCTTCACTTATTGAAGATAATAAAAACTATAATGTTATTCGCTACAACAAAACATTTCCTGGAGTAAGCTATTTCGTTGTAGATCCTTTAGGTAAATATTTAGCTATGTCAACCCACCAAAGAAAGCTTATTATAGTTTCTATTAATAATGGTACTAATAGTGAAGTAGATTATATAGATGTTATACTTGATATAGATTTATTCAAGAAAACTAATTATGAATTTGGAAAGTCGAAATTAAAGATTTTTAATATTCATAAATTGTCTTGGAGCCCAAATGGCAATTTCTTATATATTCCAGGAGATAATGAAATACGGGTAATACAAAGGGATAAATGGGATGTTGAAAAAGTAAAGGTTAATTCAATTAATAAATCTAGTAAAAATACTAATGCTGATATATGCCTAATTGATACTGTAAATTTTAACGAGGAAATTATAATTATAACTATTGACCTATCTGGTCAAATTACTATATACAAACATGATAATAAACATATACTTTCTTATATTATATTAGATAGATTTACAATGAATATTGATAATAAGAAAATTTACCCAATTTCTTCATGCCTAAATATTCAAAAAAGTAAAGGCTATTTAGATCACAGTAATATAGTATTTAATAGTGAAAATAAAGATATACTTCAAGAAGGAAAACTCTATATCTCAATTCTATGTTGTGGTGGTTATATATATTGTTATAAATGGGATATTGATTTAAATCCTAAAATAAAAATAACTGCAAATCTCGAAGACAAGTATAATGAAGAAATATTACCTTACAAAGAAGATTACCAAAAAATGACTGATAGTAAGTACTTGGATAGAAAGAATAATGAAACATTACTATGGGATGATATATTCGATAAAGATGATGAAGATAAAGAAGATGAAAATATATTAAAGGATAATAAATCTTTTCATTCTTATACACAAGATATAACAAGTGAAACTGATTTTGATATAGATGATAATTACTCTAATAATGATATTGAATCAATAAATAACTCATCTGGACTTATTAATGATGTGAAGTTATTAAAAAAAATTATTGATAAAATAAAAATAAATTTAGAAAAAGAAAAGAGACAACAAGATATAGTACAACCAGGATCAACGAAAATGGATAATAATCCATTAAATAATGGTAAAACAGAATGTTTTTATTGCTGGAATCAAAATGGATTTATTATATCAAGTATTGATGAAGATGAAAAATCAATTCTAGAATTAGAATGTTATACAACATTAGATGGTCCAAGAAAAATCCGTTTATATGATACTAAAGGGTATTCAATGGGGACATTGGGTACTGATGGCTATTTATTAGCTAGGAAAGCTAATTTATTAGAAAATGGTACATATATTCCATCAATAATAGAATATCATCTGTGGACAACTTGGGGAAGAAATGATAAATCTGGTTGGATAAAGACAATGATGAATGGTGAAGATATAGAATGTATCACTTGTGGTAGTAACTTTATTGCAGTATTGACATCTCTAAGATTTTTGAGAATTTGGAAAAATAGTGGTCTATCAATATCTACAATCAAACTAACTGGTGCTCCTGTTAGTTGTGTATCAAATGAAAATTATCTTTTAGTTATAACACAGAAGGAACCATTTTATCCTATTAGAAATAATTATAACTATTATAATAAAATCATAAATGGATTATGTAATAAATATGAAATACATTACTATGATATTGATAATGAAGAATTATTGTATAGTGGAGAAATAGCTTTAACTCCAGAAACACATGTATTTTGGTGTGGGATTTCTTCTAAATATATCCCTGTTATTCAAGACACTTCAGGGGCAACATTTATGTTGATGAATCAATGGACAAATAAAAAAGAATGGGTACCGATGACTAATTTTGGTTTACTACAAACCTCTGAATTAAGATATTATATACTTTTTGTTAGTGAAGAAGAATATCATATCATAAAATTGCGTGATGGATTGAAGTATCCATTACCGATTATGGCAAGAAATAATCAACAAAGATCTGTAATTAGTACAATTCCATTTAATATTCCAATATTAGGGCTACCAAATACGAAAAAATGGTTAGATATAATAGAAAATGATAAATATTTGAATCATTGTGTAACCAATAATGATATACCGTGGGAAATGCTAGATGAACTACGGCTAAGAAGGAAATATATCAAAAACAGTGATTTATCTCCATCTTTAAATAGTCATGATCGTAGTTATAAAATAAATCAGGAAAAACTACTTATGCGACTTTATCTAAAATTACTACTAAAACAACAAGTAGAATCAGCTTTTGATATTGCCCAGATGTTGCAATTCCCTAAAAGTTTGAATATAGCAATGGAACAAGCTGAAAAGTATAATGAGAGAATTCTGGCAACAAAAATTAACAATATTATACAAATTAAAACATCTAATATTGCTAAGAATGATCATTATCATAATACTCGATGTATATATAATATAGAAAATAGTAATCAACAAATAATACCTGGATCACGCCCATCTAAAGAAAAATTTAAATATAAAGAATTAAGTAAAAAAAATAATATATCTGACTTACTTCATGAAAAAAATTATCAAGAAGTATCTTTTAAAAAAATTTTAAACTCTCCAAAAAATCAAATAATATCTAATATTATAGAACCAAATTCTATAGATAAGGATCATTTTTCAATTATGGAAGATATCATTAAAAAAAGGAAATTACAATTATAGATTTAATATTCTTAGCTAGAATTTATATCATATAAGTTCATTATTTCAAAGTCATATTTATAATCAAATATTATATTTTTTTTATTGAAAATATATATAATCCTAAATCCAATAAATAATTAATTAATTTAACTAAAAACTAAAACCTTATTCTCTAAATATAAAACCTAAATTATCTAAGTATTAACTATTAAACTCTTAAGAAAATCATCATTAATATATCTTATATTTAGATTATGTTAAAATTACATCATTACAAAATCCTTTTTTTTTCTTAATAGAACATTTTAATTCTATATATTATTTTCAAATTTCAATTTATTCATCTAAAATCATATCACTGATTTTCTTGACATCAGCTCTTGAAATTCCCTTTTTCCTTCTCCTTTTTCTAAGGTTCATATTATCTAAGTAACTTGAGGTATCTATATTTCCTTTAAAACTATCATTAGAAGGGTTTTCCTTATTTTTATCATCAATATTTGCAGAATTCAAATTAGAAGTATTGGATGAAATAATATCTTTAGAGGATTTTATTCTCATGTTATCATTAGTACTTACAGGGTGAGATATATTAGATGAATTCTTATTCTTTTGTTTTGATTCAATTTGTCTACATTTCTCTTCAATTTGTCTTAGTGATCTTTCTTTTGCAGGTTTTAATATACTTTTTACAGATTCTCCCAATTCCATTATTTCCTTTACAAATTCTACTTGACTTCTAGATTTTTTGTCATTATCTAATGGATGGTTAGAGGATGGAGAAAGTAAAGGTGTATTACTATTTTGTGTTTGTAAAGATATATCATTTGGTTCACTATAATATAACTCTAAGTTTTCTCTTGGCATTTTATTATCATCTTCATCTTCTGAAACATATTTATATAATCTTAACTTCTTATTAAGTTTTTCATATTGCATTTTAAGCTCTAAAAGGTAAATATGAACTTTTAGTATTTTCTCTGATATATGTTTGCACCTTGTACATAAAGCGGATGAAATTTCTTTATTACTAGCTTCCATTTCACAATTGAATAAGTTTCTTTGATATCTTAATCCTTTATTTCTCATATATTCAAATTTATCAAGGATATCTTCCAATTTACATCTCATTTGTTCTTCTGTTAACTTGTCAATATTTAAATTTAATAAGCTGAACTTTAATGAGGTCATATATTGAAAGTAAAATATATTCAATGTATATAACATATAGTAAATAATTACTTGTTTATATATTGTCATATTTTGTATTCTCGCAAAGTTATTTATAAGGTAAGGTTATTTTAGAATTATAGATGTGATCTATATAGCGGGCATAAGATATAACAATTTAGAATAAGTTAATTCTAATACCTGAAAAGTATCATAAAAATTTTATATATATTAGGAAAAATAAAGAAAGTCTTAAGATATTTTAATTAGATTTAAATATTAGAATTGACTAAATTCTTATAAATTCTTTATAATATTAAATATAGATATTGGTACATTACAAATATAATTAGATTATATATTTATTATGTAACTTAGTAAACATAATATATAATAAAAAAGAAAAAAAGTTTGGTAAAAGAAGTAATAGTGATAAATGGTCTTATTATAACATAAAATTGATTTAATACCCTTCTTTTATACGTATTAAAAATGATTTTTTTGTCCTGTAGCAATAGATTATTATCTATTTTTACATATAAAATATTTGTATATAGTGGATAATAATTATAATACAAAATGTTATATCTAAAAATAAGTTAAAATAGAATAATATCTATTAATTTAATACTACACTACTATTTATTATATTATTTATTATGTATCATAAATGAAAGGTATTTTATAATATAAAATATATTAATTTACTTTTAAGAAAATCAATTACTTTTTTAAAGTAATTTTTCACAATATAAAATCCAACTAGTTATATGATGTATTGAATTAAAGTGTACATCTAATGCAGAAACTAGAATATCTAAAAGGCTACAACCAGAACAACCTTGAATATGAAATAAAGCTGAAAAGTCTGAAGTACTGGGAATATTGGAAAAATCATTAGTACTATGACTTTGCACAGAATATACACAAGTTACTGCTTCATATAATAATTTATATGTAATTTCTTCTAATCCACTAAAATGTTCTCTTGCTGTATCTAATCATTCAGAACAACTTTCTTTATTTCTAGTTAATCCTCCCAATATTAATATATTTTTCATATCATCAGGTATCTCACTTCCATCTATAATTTTTGAATTCATAGTTTTTGAAAATTTTAAAAGTAATATTGTCATGTTATTTGCACTTTCAACATATTTATCCTTATTATTTGAGCATAAAAATAGTAATATCGAGAATATTCCACGTAAAACAATGATAAATTGAATAAAAGTAGGATAAGTATTTGATATATATATTATTTTTTTCCAATATTAAAAGCTATATGAGTGATTTAATAAAACATCTCATTACATTCTGATAAATTAATTGGACTTATAGGATCAAAATTTAAGATATTAAATATGATTTTTTTTTTTCTTGCAAAGAAAGATTATTATAAGCATTTAACAGTGGTTTATTATTCTAATATATAACAAGTACCTGTATCTTTGTCCTGTAATACTTTATGTATTACTAACACTGACTTATTATTATGATTGCTATTTTTATCGTTATTTTTAATATATTCACATACTTCTTGTATATCTTGGAGAATACTGACTAGTTTTTCCATTTTAATTGTATTGTCTTTAATTTCCAAATTATTTGAACAATATTTACAGTTAATTTGATTTATAGAAACACAATTACATTCAAATGATTTTATTTTTGAATGACTTTGTTTTATTTGTATAAATAAAGATGAAATTACTTCTTTAAGTAAAGAATTATATTTATCATTACATACAATTAATAATAAATTATTATTCGTGAGTCCGGGTTTAAGGAAATTGACACATAATAGAAGTTTAATATTGCATACAAATGCAAATGAAAACAAATCCATTTCTTCTTCATGTAAAATAGACTGATATTTACAATAAATACACTCTACTTTATTACATTCCGTATTATGTTGTTCAAAATTGTTTATTTGAGATTAAGTTTAGACAAATTATGGAGAAGTTGTACATATTGTTTATAATAATCTTCAACTTGATTACTATTACAATCTTCTTGTTTATTACAACTTAATAGTAATTTTTGCAATATGATGTAGAAGAGATTTGATAACTGGAGAAATATTATGTCTTGTAATCAAAGTACTTTCACTAAATGTATCTTTTGTTACTTTTTCACTAGTATCAATAGATTTACTATCCACTCCTTTTTGTATACCAGTATTAGTAGGTACAGAACTTATTGATTGTTGATTAGTGTTAATATATGTATTATTCTTTCCTTCTTGTTTACCACTAATATTTTTACTATCCTGAATCTTATTACTTTCAGAAATATCACCTTCTGAACTTGATTCAAAAACTTCTTGATAATTATTATATTAAGTACTTATATTTTGATTTATTATAACTTAATCTTATGAGATCCTAGAATATTTTTATATCTTTTTTCACATTTTTTGCAATAATTCTTCTCCTTTTTCTTTGTTTTTTTTAGTTGTAAATTTCTTTTGTATTTCCTTAGTTTTATTTTTTAAAGACTTAAATTCTTTTTTTAAATTCAGGATCTCTGTAATATAAAGTTACACATAAGTTTTTTATTTCTTCAGTGGACATATATTTGTCTGGATACTCTGTACTTGTACTTCTAGAATCTTAATGGTAATTATTTTTTTCATTGGTATATGTAAAATTTTTAGACCCTCAGCAACGAAATTGACTAAACTTGAAGTATAATTTATATTATCTATAAACAATTTATTTGAAATTTCCAACGTAATATGAATATAATGTAATATGACCTTAATTTAATCATTATAAACTTTTAATGTTTATTTCCATATATATTTAGATTTTAAAAAAATATTTTAACTATTAATTAAAAGCATCCAATAAATGCAATGTATTATATTTCATGTAGACCTAATATTTTACTTATATATCATTATTTTAAGATTTTTTGATCTAATGATCATTGATCCTAAAAATATATCTTTTTATAACTAGTCTTAGTATAAACTTTCTTAATCATTTCCTTATTTTTGGTATATTTAAATTGAAATCTAAGATTTTGAACTTTACGTAGTACTTTTTTTATTGAAATTAAAATTTTATATATTATTTAAATAAATAATTTTATATATCCAAAAAAGAAAGTAGAAACAAAAATTTATATTGATATAGAATAATAAGTTAAGAAATGAACTATTGGAGATTAAGATTATATTTTTGGGGGGTATTTAGATAAGTGATTAAACTAATATTAAAAAGGTAACAATAGTAGCAATGGTAGCAATATTAGGAAATTAAGAACTTAGATTATTTTTTAAAAAATAAAATAAATAGATATAATAAATTTTATTTAAAAGATTGACTTGAATAAAATTGCCTTAAAAATATTTTATCTATAGGTTAATTATTAAATTCCGAACTTGTGTTAGTTATATTTAATTATAGTGGATAATCAATTATATATAATATTTCTAGTAAATAATAAATATCTGATGTAGATTTAACTTATTAAACTTAACATTAATTTTACTATTAAAGTCCAATGAATTGCTATATGCCATTTAAAAAATTCCGAATTATAGAATTATCAATAAATAAGTAATTATTAATATCTTTATTTTTTTTTTTTATAATTTAAATCCCATATTTTTTTTTTAATTTACAAAAAGTAAAGAAATGTTGACAACAAATATCATTAAGATAAATTAAGTAATTGTTGCAATAGATCTAATTATCCCAGTCTTCATATTATATAGTACAAAATTTCTTTCAATTACATCCATAAAAACAAATGTATTTGATGAATTATGCTGAGTAATATATTGATCACTATTTAATGGTATAAATTCAACAATAAATGGTTTATATTTTTTATTTAGACAAATTTGTACTTTTTCCTTATATTTAACATTGAAATGATCATCAATTTGAACTAAAGAAATAAATCCAGTAGATGATACACACAAAAATTGTTTTAAACCTTTAATTTCATCGTCATTTAATTTATTTAAACTAATAATTGCATTACTTCTCTGCTGATCTGAATCTGATTCAAAAGTTGAAATCATTATAATTTTTGGATGAGAAATGTCTGTAAGATTTACAACGATTAAGTTCCCATTAATACAACCAATAATAAGACAAAAGATCAATTTACTATTAATTCTATTTTCACAATCTATATATTTTTCTATTTGAGTATTATTTCTAATCCATAAACTACTAGTAAACCAACTAGATTGTTGTATCACTTTTGTATTATTTATTGTATCAAAATATTTATCATTTCCTGAAATTGTTGATTCAATTAAATCATGAATCAACTCCAGTTGTTGTTTAAATTTACTACATGTAAATGATAATATTAAACCTATTTTAGGACCACCAATAAATATAACACAAACTTGCTCATCTTGTATATTTTTTGAATTTCCTTTTTTATAATTAATAATACCTTCCATAGAATCACATTTTTGTAATTCGGATGTTATAGTACAAGTTTCTTTTAGTGCATCAACAGTTGGTACAACATCACATATAATTGATTTACGTCCAACTTTATTATTTAAATTATCACCATTTTCATCATTTTTGATGGCATAGCCAAATAAATTACACCAACATTTTGGATGAAAGCTATCAATTTTATCCCATTTTATAATTTGCTTTGTTTCATCTTCATTATCTATATTTCTTCTGATAACCCCACTCCACTTATCTATAATATCATCCATATTAAATGAAAAATTAATCCAATCAGCAATCTGTTTTGTTGATAAATCAACAATTGTGAATAATCCATCTAATATATTAAATACTTTATTTTTAGTATAATAATTTAAATGTTTATCTTCAATATTCATATTATTATCATTAAAATATATAGGATCGGTAGAATTTGCCAAAGTACTTTTTTTTGATGTTATTCCATTTTGAAGTGAATATGGAAAAGGAATTGATTTTAATTTAGTTTCTTTTTTGATTTTATTGCTTTCATTGTATTCTATATGCCAAAGAATTCCAATAAATTGATATGTTAATGGGTGAATAAAATTCATCTTCAGGGGTACAAATATACATTCACTGTTTAACCATTCAATTGGCATATATTCATTAAATGTGATATTTGGTAGAATATTCATTGTTTTCATAGTTTTAAATTTATTATCTATAATATTTTCGTTAAATATAGTTGAATCTTCAAAATTAGAATCTACCTTAGTATTAATATAATTCTCATTAAATATACTATTAGATGGATAATTAATGTTAATATCCAGAATTTTATTTATTTTTAACTTCATTTCTGAATTGTAAGCCCTATCATTACCTAAATTTGGTAAAAGAGTTGAAGGAGCAATATTAAAATGATCAGATTTATCAGTTATATATTCATATTTTGAAAATGAATTTACAAGAAATCTGAATATAATAATAGTGCCTGAATCATTTATAATACTGAAACTCCTTGGGAATGTTGTATGTTGACAAATACATAATACATTCTCTAATTCATGACATAATGATTTATTTTGTTTATATGTAGAACAATCTTTACTTTTCAAAATGGAATCTGATTTACTTTTAGAATTTAATATATCAGCTATATCATTTATACTATCTTTATCCACATAATTTTTTATAAATATTAATGAACTATTGTTAATTCCATATTTATCTGATATTGAATACATATTATAAACATCAATTAAATCGCGTTTTTCATTAATTTCAATCATGCAAATTGTACTCCCATTAAAGTGTATAAGGTATTCATAGAAATTTCTTTCAAAATAACCATTAAATGTGAATAAGGATTGTTTCCAAATCTCTAATCCAGAGAAATAATTAATATCATTATTAGGGTCAGTATGTTCATTGGAAATATTATCTGAAGTATTCACTGACATTTCAATATGTTTAATCTTATTTTCTTTTATTTGTTTATTTTTTATACTAATATTATCTAGCTTATATTTAAAAATGATTCTAAATGTATCCCTCATCATATTCTTCTTAATATTATCCATAATAGTTTTAATATTTTTAAAGCATAGAATAAAAGGCATTTTATATGCAATTCTTTTCCTTAATGGTAAAATAATATTTTTGTAAAAGAGATACCACCGATAAACTTTACAACACAGAAATTGTAAAACCATCTTTTTCTTCTTAATTATATATAGAAAACGATTTTGTAACCATATTACAATATCTACAACTACAACACAACGGCGAATACAACGTTTAACAAAATTTTTCCTAAGTATTTTTAAAGTACCCTCATCTGGTAATGATAATGATGATTCGAAAGTTCCATTTTTACTATCATTTATCTGATCAAGTAACATACCATATTGACCCGATTTTAAGAATAATTTTGATATACCAAATTGATAAGTATTTTGAGGTATTTTATATGCTGATAAGAAAAATTCTACTATCATACGATCTGAAAATCCATAAATATACTTTGTTGGCAATAACTTGCAAATTTTTTCAAGTAGAGTATTATAGTTTGCTCTATTCGGGTATCCATAATGCATGAGTTTAACCATTTGAATTGTCCCAGATTGAATCATCTGATTAAATACCACACTTCCCTTCCATAAATCTGATTTCATCTGATCATTTGGTATGAAACATCTAATGAATTGTAATATACTTTCACTCAAATCCTGAATCATGTCTTTTAAATCACGTGTAAATTTTTTGCTAACGCTTCGAAAACTAGCAGTTTTCTTTTGTCTATACTCTGGATCTAGCATTGCATGAAGTATTTGATTGCTCGATTTTTCAAGTATCTCCTCTAATTCAGGAATAATTTTGTCATGATTCTTATCTAGCCACTCAGATAGTGTATAGTTTACAGAACCGGCATAATGGACAATTGTAAAATTTGGATTGAATGTCTGAATTTTTCTTGCACCACTTAGAGGAAATATAATCACTGATTGATCAGTCGTACTTGTGCTCAAATTACTAGATAAGGATGAAATAGCTGTCCATAATGTAGACGAAATAGATGAAGATGAACTTATATATCCATATTTCTGATTGATTTTTTGCCAGTATGTCAAGTCAGTCCTATCTTGACCTTGAGCCTTTAATCTACTTTCATCATCTAAAAGTGAAAATAAATCGGAAATTAGATCTAATATTGGTGATGTATTTGGAATATCAATATTAGACCAAATTAAACCTTCTTGTTGATATAATAGCTGTTCACTTTGCAAAACTTTTTCAACAAAAAATTCTTGTAATCTCTCATTAGCAAGATTGATGCATAATTGTTCAAATGAGTTTATTTCCAGTTTCTCAAATCCATAAATATCTAGAATTCCTATATATAAGGACTTATCTAGACACTTTTTATTTAACATTTGCAATTTCATCTCTTCATGCACCAACTCAGTTGGTTCATTTGATGAAAATGCATTAATTTGGTTAACAACCCAGTTGAATAACCGACTATATATTGATCTTATTATAGAATTTAATAAATGTAGTGCTTGTTGTTCTGTGCGTGCAATTGCTACTTCTGATATGTTATTACCTATATTCAAATACTTAACAGTCAAGATATTTTCCAATATACTGGAATCGATACCTAATACTGTGGAAATATTATGAATAAGTACTTTATCATCACATTCTAGTATTTTTCCATCTGACGTTAATGAAATATTGCTCTCTTGATTAGGCATATCACACTCTTTGAATCTGACATTTCCAAGTAAAATTATACCTGCTAAAATTTCGAAAATTAAATTCTGTTTACTTTCATCTATACCATTTATGAAAAATGATTGCTTTAATAACTCGAATTGTCTCTTATCATGTAAAATATCTTCCTGATAATTTAATTTACCTTGATTTAATAACTTATAATAGGTTACATCTCGTTGCAAGTTCAATCTATATAACTGTTCATCTGGTAATCCATGAATCAACTGATAGAAACAGTGGTATGTTCTTTCATTGTTATTATGATTAACACAACGGCTACTCTCTAATAAATATGTGGTTATTCCTCCTCCCCTCAAAAACCCATGTTCATTATAGTATAATTTGTTTAGTCTCCCAAATCGAGATGAGTTATAATTCCTAACAGTTCGAGCATTACCAAATGTTTCTAAAATAGGATTTGCACTCAATATTTTAGCTTGAATATCTTTAGCTTCTTTTTGCCCAAATATATTGCCTGAAGCATGAGACAAACGTATTTGCATTAACCTCTTATGTTGTTTATCACCTATCTGATCTGTTTCTTCACTTTTGAATATATCGCTTTCATCAGGTATTATACCTATATCTGCTAAATATGACATTACTATCTTTGCTGTTTCTGTCTTACCTGCTCCACTTTCTCCAGAAATCACAATCGCTTGATTCTTCTTATCAAGGACTAATCTACGATATGAGGTATCAGCTATTGCATATGGATGAGGGGGTAATTGACCAATATATTTACCATAATATTTCTGCTTATTATCAATGGAATATAATCCAATTACTTCTTTATAAGGGTTCAAAGCTAGCAAAACATGAGCTGTATATGTATAGATTTTATTAAGACTATATCGAATACGTAAATTCTCTAGTATATTTGCTGGATCTAAAGATACTAGAGAGGTATTATCATCCTTTTCTGGTTCTCTAATATATTTATAAATATCTAAGATAGAATGCCATTCATCTCCTGATTTTCCAATATCATTTGGATTTATTACATTCACTTTACCACCATCTTTATCAATGAAGCTAACCTTGCGAAGCTTAAAGCCATGTTCAGAGCATTTAACCCAGACTATATCTCCAATAGAAAGATTCAATTTTGTTGACATACTAGCAGATATAAAGTGTAATTTCTTGGTAGTTCACAGAATCTAATATTATGTATCTTTCTGAGTCCAAATATTGTATAGAACTATTTCTTGCTAGATGGCAATAGTTCTCTGTAATAATATTAGCCAAATTACCATACAATTATGCATAAATGTTCCGCAACTTTTTAATTAGCTTATTTTTACTTCTTTCTATATGTAGTAATTTCATTACCCCCACAGTTTTTTAATATATGCGGCATCATACACACGTATACTATATGCATGCAAAAAGTATCAGCCGGTATTGTCTTGCAAAAAAGGTAAAAATTCCAAAGTTTTTGTACTCCACTTTCAGTATTACCTATAACTACTTATCAAAGAAATAAATAACTCTTATCAGTTAATATGTACAGAGTACATATATACCTACAGCCGTATATAATTACTTATTTTAATACATCTTTATAAGTCCCAAATAAAAAGGAAAGTAGATAATTATATGCAGGAATTAATTTTCTTTACGAAAAGCCTTTGGATCAGTATAGAAATCACTACTTTAAGGCTGTCTCTGATAGTAGAAAGTACATATTACTACCGCTAAGATGATAGGACTATAATATTCTAAATAGAAAAGTTACATAAAAATTAAAATTGATACTAGGATGACAGTTAAGATCATAAATATTGTAAATAACATGAGTTCTAACTGCTAATATCTGAGGCTTGCATGTTATTATGGCCAATACTAAAGAAATATAAATAATTACACTTTGTTCAACAATATCTACAACAGGTTATATTATATTCAAATTATTTCAAGAATCTATTACCTTAAATTCCCCAATAAGAATACTCTAAATTTAGGAGACCACTTGTTATCTGAAAAATAGTGTAACACAAAGAAATTACCGCTTTGAATAACCCGCTTTGTCTCTTTAGAGACACCTGATTATTGGAAAAGGTAATGTAGCGGGTACTGTTTGTCTTTCTTCATCCCTGAACTACTCTAAGTAAACGCACTTGTATATTTTGCTTCCTTACTTTTTTTTTAAAGCATATTGTTTCAATATAATGACCGGCTCAAATAGTAAGTTTTGTATTTATGACACATCCAGTTTATTTGATATAGAATTGTGAATGTTTAACTTTCGATCTAAATTACTTTAGAGGTTAAGAATGCAAAAAAGACGGCTGTAGCTGTCAAAACTTCCGTCAGATCGGCTACTACAAAAGTTAGGACTCAAGTCCAATTTTATAGACCAAGAACTTTAAAATTGGATAGGAAACCAAAATATGAAAGACGTGTCGCAGCTGTTCCAAAGGGACTGGATAATTATGATATTATTAAGAAACCAATTACTACAGAGTCTGCGATGAAGATGGTTGAGACTTTGAATACATTGGTATTTCTTGTTGATCAGCGTGCTAATAAGGTTCAGATCAAGGAGGCTGTTAGTAAACTCTATGATATTAAGGTCTCAAGAGTAAATACACTCAACATGTTCGGTGGTGGGAAAAAAGCATTTGTTCGCCTTTCCGCTGATATTGAGGCTGTTGATGTAGCTAGTAGGATGGGGATTATTTAGAAACAATACATAGATTTCCTCTAATATTAGAATTTAATTGCCAGGTACAATTATCTTGTATCCTAGTATATATTCTCCATATTTTGAAATGAACTTTTTAGAACCAATGTTGTGTGGCGCTGCTAGGTGATTTCTTTAGTACTTGCACTTTAACGCAACTTCCAATATACAGGAGTTTGTACACATAACGAAATAAGATTACTTTGAACTCCAGTTAGGATGAATGAACATGCAACATTAGACAATCTTGTATCTAATGTTAGAAGACAAGTTGCCCAAATGCGTGAAACAGCATCTAAAGTAGTTCATAATGCTCTCCAATTTGCAAAGAGCCAACAAACAGAAAATTATGAAACTTGTAGTAGCGAAAATCGTGGTAACTTGGCACTAAATAATCAAGTATATTATGATCATGAAGAATCGAAAAGTAAGCAAATTCCTCAAAATACAAAAACTCTTTTAGAATTTCTACATCAGACTAACTTGAAATTAAAGCATTGTGAGGCTTCTAAATTAATGTCTGCAAATGACATATCTAACCAAACATTGGATAGTAAAAAGAGAGGGTTTGAAAATCCATATACTTGCAGCACCCCATAGACTGGTAATAACTTATTAAACCTAAATATTTATTCTAATCACTAAAAAGTCAATAATATTAACAGTTATCTATTTAATTTATTGAATTCTTTTTTAAACATAAATATATTTCAATTAGAGTTTACTGTCACCAATAGTATAATGCAGGTTAATAATTTTTAGTTGAACAAATATAGAAGTTTTATATAACTAAGATAAATAATATGCATTTTCCTTCAAAATATATAGATGGTTATTTATTTATATTATCCATTTGCAGTATAATAGTCATTTTTCTAAGAGAATTGCATGCAGTCTATACCGGCATGCATGTTTACTACAATTATATATCACATTTTTATATTTCTTAGCGTGAATATGGATATGAAGTCAATATTCAGCCTTATCTGTGCACTTTTGGTGCATTTAACCCTTGCTTCAGGATTTAAAGTTGCATATCCAAGTTTTTCTCATAATCTGATCTCTTCTATTGCATGGAAGTCCGAAAAATTCCCTCAGATATTCACTCAATCAAGCTTGAGTTCAAAGTTTAATAAATACGATGGATTTAATCTTCCTGATCCAATAATACACCCTCAGAGCTGGTAAGTCTACACAAAACATGGTAATTAGTGTATTTGATAAGTTAGAAGTTATTTTATCAACCTTGTTGACATTGAAAATACTAGTAAAGAAGACAATTGCTATATTAACCTGTTTTGTCTATTAGTGGAAGAAGAAACAAAAATATGAGCTTCATATGCGATCCAGCAAATTTATTATCTAAGGAAGAAGCGGATTCTATTGATGCAATATTGCAAGAAATCCGTGAGACTGCTACTCACAAGTGTGGTAATGGACAGGTTGGATACCCCATAGATATAGCTATCCTACCTGCTAACTCAGGTAATAATTCTTCTATAGCTACAGATCTATTAAAAGTATGGACAATAAGTAACTCAGGATGTGATGATGGTATTATTTTGGTATATTTGCAAAGTGAAGACCGTGTATCAGTAAGATGGGGTAGTGGGGTTGAGCCTGCATTAAATGTAATGATATATCCAGAGCTAATTAGTGAAATTGACCAAGTACTCCGAGAAAAATCACTAGGTGCTGGCTTATACCATGCAATATCCTTAATAAGGAAACAGCTAAAAGGCAATATAGGACCACCAAGGAGGTTACCACAGCTTCTTGTTCTTGCAGTTATTGGGGGAATAACAGTACTTGGATTTGGTGCTCTTGTTGCTACAGCAATATCAGAAATCAAGTAAGTTCCGAAACTTATACTACTATCCTTTAATAATACCTATTTATCAATAATTCCCCTCAAATAATAGACCACAAAGAAGCCAGAGTCGTTCAGGAAGGAGACATGAGTCACAGCAAATTCTAAATAGAATACAGAAAATGATAAAGACAGGAAGACTTGACACAGATCTATGCCCTCTTACTCTTTTGGACTTAAACAGAAGTGGAATTCCTTATGTTGTTAGCAATAAGGGCTATAAATTTGAAGCCAGAGCATATACCTTATGGTAAGTCAAATATGCATTACTGTGGAAAATAATCTAGATATATTTAAAATTTCATTCAGGATGCAAACAAATAGATGTGGACCTGAAACAGATCCCCTAACAGAGGCAATTAAAAAAGATGAGTACATTATGTCTACTAAAGATGATGTTCCCCCAGAATTAAGGAAGCTCCCAATCAAGGTGTACTTAGAGAGTTTAATGAGGATCTACCCAGATATTATCACAGTAAGTTAAAGCCTATTATATAATTTTATAAGAAGTCCATATTCAAATAATATCTTTGCAGGAACAAAATATTAGAGATTTTCTGCGTAATACAGATAGATGGATCTTGCCCTAATTAATTTTGTATATTTATCAGCTTTGTAATATTATATAGTAGAATCATGATTTATTTTGAGCTTTATATTCCTGAATCCTTTGTTTAAATAAAGACTTAGGATGATTAGATTTACTATTTGAATTCTGAGTAATTTTAGATTTCTCAATACTCATAGAATCAAATTCTTCATGTATGGTATTAATATCAAATGTTTCTACATGATGTGAAGGAATATATGGAGTGCTTAAATTATTTGTAGGTAAAGGAGGAGGTGTATTTATTTCTAGAAAATCATCAGCTATCTCTTCAAATATTTCAATTGCATTTTCGTTTTTTAAATAATGTAATTTATGGGTCTTTTGTTCAAGAACTCCTTCAGTACCTCCAACTTCATCAAAAAGCTTTAGGGATTTATTTATATGGTCCATTTCTTTATTTGCATCTTCAAGACATTTTTCAGCTAGTTTAAGTCTATTCGTAATAGTTTTAAGGGTATTTTTTGTTGTTCTTTGAACATATATATCAGATCCCAAAAGCATAAGTACTTGGTTAGTATTTGTGATATATCCAGGTGAAAAAGCTAAAGGTCCTAATGGAACCATTACTTCATGCTGATTTTTTTCAGGTAAATGCTCAATAACTTTCGAGACTTCCTGAAATTCTAATATAATCTCGTTTAACCCTTTAATTTCATTCTCTAGATTGGATTTTTTCTCCTCAAGAGATGTCTCATTACTGTCCATAGATTTTCAGGTAAATATATTCGTACAGATCAGGGAAAATAAATTCTGAAAATTGGAAAATCTTGTTAATAAATTTAGAGAGATCTCTTTACATCCTCATCCGAAGTCAAATTTTGATTCTCTAATATGGCCATTGGCGGTAATATTAGATGCCCCTCCAGTAGTATATAAATTTTGTATGTAAAATAAAGAAAAGTTGGTCCTAAGGTAGTTACATAATTTTATATGAAAGGAAATTACTTGACAATTCTAATTTGCACAAATCTATTGAGTAATAGAATAAGTAGGGGTTTGGTTTATATATAACATCTTACATAACCTGAACTAAACTATATTGTTTAGCCCTACTGAAGAAGCAAGGGGCTGAAGATGTCTTTTTTCAGTAAACTGAAAGCTAATCGCCATTTTATATATAAAGGTAATCAACAAGATAATATGCGAGGTAATAAGGGGGTTTTATTAAATCCGCTAGTTGGCATTAATTCTAATATATTAAAGCTATCTTCTACAGATGGTGCAGAATCTAATACTTCTTTTTCTACAGAAGAAGATGAGAAGACTGCTGTAGCCAAACACCTTCGTGATAGAGATAAAACTGAAGATGACATTGATATGGTTTCTAAAGGGCTAGCGGGGAATGTTGTTGGTGCATCGCTGAATGACTCAGAAATTCAAACTTTGGTTGAATCAATGCATTTCTATGAGTATGAACAGGGTGAAGTTGTTATGAAAGAGGGACAACCTGGATTTTTTTTTTTCATAATTTCATATGGTGAATGTGGAGTCTTGGTAAAGGACAAACAAGTTAACAAACTAAGAGAAGGTGTAGCATTTGGTGAACTTGCACTTATTCACAACACTCCAAGGACAGCAACAATAAAAGTCTTGAAGAAAGCTGGTCTATGGGGACTTGGACGCTCCACATTTAGAGACACTTTAAGGATGATATCTTCTAGGAACTATGAAGAAAATCACACTTTCATTGAAAGCTTGCCAATATTCTCTGGATTGACGGAGCAGCAGAAGAGTTTACTAGCAGGGGCCTTAGTACGTGAAGTCTTTGTAAAAGATCAGGATATTATAAGACAAAATGAAATTGGTAATGTATTATACATGATAAAAAGTGGTTCAGTTGATATAAAAGTGAATGGTAAATATATTCGTTCTTTGAATGATGGAGATGCTTTTGGTGAAAGAGCTTTAATGTATGATGAACCAAGATCTGCAACTGTAACCACTACCAAACCTACTGAATGTTTAACTTTAGATAGAGTAGTACTTACTCAAATATTAGGAGATCTGAGACAAGTTCTTAGCAAGAATTTGATACAACAAGCACTACTAAATTCCCCAGTTTTTAAGCAGTTTACCAAATCTCAGATACAAAGTTTAATTGACAAAGTATTATTTAAGTCATTTGAGGCTAACACTATAGCTTTAGATGTTGAATCTAAGGCACTTGGAGTAAGAGCATTTGTTGTTTTAGAAGGAGAGGTAGAAGTTAGTATTCCTACGAACTACTTAAATAGTAGATCAAATGTCTTTACATCAATGAGACTTGATAAATCTTTTGGGGGATATCAGCAACTTGGAAAATCTAACGTCATTCATATTGTACTAGGAAGGGGTGAGTACTTCGGAGATCACTTTGTTGTCAACCCAAGATTACCATTTGTATGTAAAGTTGAGACGAGATCTGCAGCAAAACTAGCAGTTATTACGACATCAATTTTGGCAGAATGTTTTGGGAATGACAATATTGATGCTGGGCTTGAAATTAACAGAAAAAGGAATACTGTTAAAAGTTGTTTTGTCTTTCAATATATCTCGGAACAGCAGTTAGAGTTGCTTGTCAGATCCTTAAGATCAATAGTATATACAAGTGGTGAAAAAATAGTAGTACAAGGTGAGCAAGGCACTGCGTTTTTCCTTATTCAATCAGGTGAGGTAGCTGTATATAAAGATAACAGATTTATTAGGTATCTTGGCAAAAATGACTACTTTGGAGAAAGAGCGATGCTTTATGATGAACCACGTACAGCTACAATTGAAGCTGCTACACCTGAAGTCCATTTATGGGTTGTAGATAAAGATACATTTCTTAAAATTGTTGAGTTACCTATGAGAAGATATTTAGATGAGAGAATAAAATTACAAGACACAAATGTTGAACTAAGCGATTTGAAGGTTATTCAAACAATAGGAAGAGGAACTTTTGGAATTGTCAAAATGGTTGAGAATAATAAAACTGGCCATAGATATGCTTTGAAGTGTATTTCTAGAGGAAAGATAATCGCACATAACCACCAAGATCATGCAAGATTAGAAAGGTCTATTTTAGCAGGTAATGATCATCCATTTATAGTGAGACTAATTAAAACATTTAAAGATAGTGATACAATTTATTTCTTGACTGAATTAGTTCCTGGTGGAGAATTATATGATGCAATAAGACGCATTGGACTATTAACAAGATATCAGGCACAATTTTATATTGGATCAATGATACTAGCATTAGACTATTTACATGAAAGATCAATAGTCTACAGAGACTTAAAACCTGAAAATATTTTACTAGATTCCCAAGGATACATAAAACTTATAGATTTTGGATGTGCTAAGAAATTAAGTGGTAGAAGCTATACGCTAGCAGGAACTCCACATTACATGGCACCAGAAGTTATATTGGGAAAAGGATATACTTTAACTTGTGATGCCTGGACTATTGGAGTATGCCTTTACGAATTTATGTGTGGTCCTTTACCTTTTGGTAATGATGCACAAGATCATTTAGATGTATTTAAGGATATATTGACAGCAAAGTTGTCATTCCCTAGTCATCTCAATGACACCGATGCTATAAATTTGATGAAAAGGCTATTATGTCGTGTTCCTGAGGTTAGAATGGGTTGTTCTGCAACTGGCTATAAAGAAATTAAGGATAACGCATTTTTTAAGGATTTTAACTTCGATAGATTATTGGGAAGGAGCTATGTAGCTCCTTTAGTTCAGAAATACGAAGTTTTTGCAAGAGAAAGTGAAGATGAAAGTGACTTTATTAATAAAAAGATTAATCAAAGCAATATTATAAGTTATCCTGGACAATATTGTGATGAATATGACTGGGATAGAGATTTCTAAAATAAGACAAGTATTTTAGGGAAATTGCTTTGATTTATAGTTCTGAAATATTAAGGTCTAAGAAAGTAAATAATAGTGAAATTTATAATTTTAATCTTGTTTACGAACATAACCAAATGAAATAATAGTTGCGAATGTTGTCACAGTCATTTCTACCTTTTCATCATCATAATAAGGGAACAAAAGTTCATATATAAAGTGTTTGTTGAAGGCGGATAAGCATACAATCAATATTGTTATAAAAGATGCAATAGCTGTTGCACTACTTAGACGAAATACCTCCAATACTGAGAAATCGTGGAAACTAAGCTTTATTTTCATATCAAATTGGCTATAAGAGTTACTTTCATGGTCAAATGCATTTATTGAGCTGGTTGGTTCTCTACTGTACATAGCTCCTTGAGAAACAACAACTTCATACTCATTTTCTTGATGAGATACATAACCTTTAATTAGATGAAAATAAAACTTCTCAACATCCAAAACCAAGCTTTTTGTAAGCTTTAAAGAGACATTTATACCTTTTCCAAGATTTGAATAAAACCATGAAGGTTCAAAGTTATTTGGATTCTTGTATCGAGACTGTAACATAGAAGAGTCATACACCCCAATCTTCAAAATAGAATCTGTTGAATGTCTTTCTAGATAATCCCCTTCATTCTGAGTAGGTTTAATTATGGCTTCTTGCTTTCTAGACTTCCACCTCATTTGAAGAGTACTAAATGTTTTAAATAGTGACGGTTGATACTCAATATCATCATTAGCATAATGAAGTAAAACACAAATACTATCTGGGGGATTCTCTGAAGAAGTCCTTTGAAATAGCAATGGAGATTTTAAAACCTCTCCATTGTGCCCGAAGAACGTTTGTTTCCACATATCAATACACAAACAAGGTGTGGTTTCTTGATTTATCTCATGTTGTGCATTATTTTGCCAAAAGCAAAATCTTACCTTTGGTCTCTCAATTATATAATTATTCCCTCTACTCTTCAATTTCAGATGCACTTTGATCTTACCTTTTATGTAAGCTGATACAACATTTTCATGAATAGACGAATAGGATAATGGGCAGATAGCTATAGAGGGAGCCTCTAAGCATGAATAAGTCGCAATTGTAGTGGATAGATTATTTAACTGCCCTGTTTGTACAAAAATAAAAAAGAACAAAGTAGCCCAATAAAGTCCTAATAGGATGAATATTGATATGATAATAAAAGCAATATATTCTGTAATTTTTGCTCTTGGATCCCTTCCAAATGAACCTTGAGGTACTAGTAGTTCTTTAATAGGTCCAATATATTTCATTAATAAAGCTGAAAGTGTATTTAATCTCCATAAATCCAATAGATCTCAAATTCCAAAATCAAAGATTAGTTGGTTTAATATCTAATTGCTTTGATAATATATGGCGCTATAGTGCTGTAAATTCATTATCTTAATGTTAGTTAATGTAATGCCGAAATAAGTCATTCTGAATATCTTAGATTGTCTAGTTTTTTTAATTAAAAATATGGATGTCTGAAGTGATGATATAATCTAAATATAAAGGTGTTCCCCTTTATTTGAGTTTATAACTTCTGTTTAGTACTTTCTTGCAAAATATATTGATTTGATTATTTAAACTTATTGTAAACAAGATTTCTGTTATTAAATCACATAGTTTGATTCATCTGGTATTTATATAATTTCGAGTTAATATTCTTCAAAGAATTTATAGTATTAAGATATATCAGTTCTTCTGAATGGCGGTAGTTATATACCGGAGTTTTTTTTTGTAATGTGGGGAGAACACGTAATTTACTAAGAGTAAGAAGTCCACTATGCTCACTTCTTTTTTCTTACTTTTCTTCTTAAGGAGGTGATTTATGGGTTAATATTTGGGGATATATTGAGAGGATCTTGGTTATTAATGTGCTTGTAGCTTATCTGTGCAACTTTTTTGAGGACTCAAAAGTGAGTTGTAAATTATGATTGAATCTCAGGAATTATGCATTAATGCACTTAACAATGTGAGAAGACCTCCTGAAATAGATGAGTCACCATCTAATATGATTTTTCATAGTGATACTTCTACATCTTTGATTGATTTTGAGGGTAAAACTCTTGGCTTATCTACGAGTTCTAAAGATGAGATAAGAAAAAAGGAAGTAGAATTTACTCCCAATGCTACTAATCGTAAACGTAAATTGAGGATAGATTCTACAAGTACTGAGAATATCATTGGGGTAACCCCATTATCTCCCTATTCTATTTCTGCTGATTACTCAGTTATGCCAAGCGATAAACTCGGACCATTGCATATTTCTGACTTAGATACTTTATCATTAAAGTCTTTAATTGAAGTTAGGGAAAAAGAAATTTCAGAGATGATCTCAACATTTAGCTTTGAGAAGGCACAATATAGAGTTGAGATCTTGAGATTAAAGGATAAAATAAAAGAGGAGAAGAAGGAGAACTCGAATTTAGAGAATGAACTGAAGGAACGAGATAGAGAAGTGTTAGATTTAAAGATGAGATTAGATGAACTTGAATCAGAGAATAAATCTATAAAGGAAAGCTATGAAGCTTTAATTGAAGCTGAGAAGCATGCTGTGTGTCACTTAAAAAGAGAATTGCAGCAAGAACGAGCAATAAGCTCTTCTTTAGAGGATTATAGGAGTCGCTTTAATGAACAGCAAGATTATAAACTTAAATATAATGAAGCTATTAAGAGGATACAGAAATTGGAATTAGAATTAATATACAATAGGAGTAATCAGCGTGCAATATCTGATGATAACATATACATTTCTAGTGAAAATAGCATGCCTATCATATTAGGAAGATTAGATGAACCTGAAATAGCTTTTCAAGATAGAAATATAAGAAAGACTAGAAGTCTTGAAGTTTCTATAGAGATCAGAGATAATTTTGATAATAAATTAGTACAAAGTAGCTCTAAATTACGTGATATAGAACTGATTAGCAGAGAAAATAAGATATTGATGGAAAGCTACTTAAAATTGCAAGAAGAGCTAGAGGCTGAAAAGAACAAGTTATTGATGGCAAATATTCGTCAGATAACACAGAAGCCGTTATTGATATCATCATGTACAAATACTAAATTGACTATGAATAATATTTCTGAAATGGAATCTAATATTAACTATACAAAGCTTAAATTTCTAGAATTGAAGACAAGAAAAGTAGTTTCATTAAATATTGTAGATATATATATCAAAAATAGATTTCAGTACGTAAAGTGTGTAGATTATAAAATACATGGTACTTATACAAGAGATAATAACTCTCAAACTGATTTAAATAGTTTTGTTATGGAGATTAAAAGAGAAAATAGTTTAGTCAATTTAGGCCAAACTTGTTGTATCCAATGTGTTGAAGAAGACTTAATGAATAACGAAGAAGATCCAAATTCATCCTTATTTAACTTGGCATTTGAGAACTATCATTTAACACCCAGTTTACTAAATTTAAAACAGTATATATTTGAAGATGAAGTTTTTGGACAAAAAAGAGTAGTACCCATAGAAGAAGATTCAGTAACTACAACTAAAAGTGTTGTTCCACTTTTCGCAAAATCTGAATTTCATATTAAGAAGGAATTACTTAGAAAAGTATTATTATTACTTACTGATTTAAAGGAAGATTTGGAAAATATTAGAAAATCTATGTGTTCTATATTTCAAAGTCCACAGAACATGTTTTCAATTGTAAAGTCCATATTATGTAATGAAGAAGATATAAATAATATTAATAATAGAAATATATTCTTGTATGATGTATCAATTTCATTAGCCAAAATATATCGTTTATGCCTTGGAAATATGAGCCATGTTGAATCATTAATTCAGTCTCAACAAAATGAATGGTATCGATGTTTCGAAATATTACAGAATCATATCTCGAGATTATATAAAGAGAAGAGTGAACTTTTGGATGAGATAGATAATTTAAAGGTATGTTTAAAAAATACAGAAGATGAGAAAAAGAGAATAAATAATGAAATGTACGATATGAAGGATGATACTATAAGCTGTTATACCTTTAAAGCAGGTAGTATATGTGATTCTGATGATATAAATGACTACTGTACTTTGGACTCACCAAAGCTAAAGGCATCAATAGATGATATTGAAGAATCAATTTACAAGGACAATAATGAATACATAAACGAGGTTGAAAAATCTGGAGGTGAGCAAATAGAATCGTGTTTTGGAAATCTGAGTAAGGAAAGTGGGAACTTAGATAAAACTATAATTAAGACTCAGATAGAGGGTTCATCTTTATGTAGTAAACATACAGAAAAAAAGTCCGAAATAAGTAAATTCGATAAAATAATCGAATTACAGACCAAAATACGTTCAATAAGAAATCATAGAAATGGTAGGAGCCTAATTGAAATATCCAGTAATCAACAAATAAATGTAGATAATACTACAGACAGTGACACCATAACTATAAAAAGATCTCATTTTGAATTATTTGATACTACTAAACATAAATTAATGGCATCTCCCCTATCAAAAACTTTATCGAATAGTTTAAAGCCACCATTACTTCCTATAATGGAAAATAATTCATTCAATAATATGGAAGATATATCGAATACAGTGTTAATGTTGAGATTACATCGATATCATAAATATTTTGAGTTATTACAGAATCACATAACTTTTTTAACAATGGAAAAACAGAAAATACAGCTTACTTATGAAAGAGATGTACAGTCTGCTCATATTGAATTACTATCTTCTAAACTTCAGTTAGAAGCTAGAGAGGCTGAACTAAGAAGCCTAAGCGAAAAGTATAATAGCTCTGTTATGACTTTTGAAGGAAATATAAATAATATAAGGCTATCTGCTAGAGATGAAATAGAAAGATTATGGAAACCGAAATTATTTGAAAAGGACGAGAAGTGCAAAGAATTAAAAAACCAGATCCATTCTTTAGAAGCCGAAATTTTGCTATTACGCCAACAACTTTCATTTAAGGAGAAAATCACGAGCAAATATTCTTTAGTTGATAAAAATTATGAATCTTTCAGGCAGTTATATGTGGCAGAGAAGAGTGAAATTGAACATGACTCCCCTAAAACTGATAAATCAAATATATCCTCTCCAATATCAAATAACAGTGATAGTAATCAAAATTTATCAGTTTTGAATACAGCCTTATTAAAATTAAAGTCTGCAGTTTTTGAAAGTTCAATGAATGGTCAATGCAGCTTAAAGTAATTAAAATATAAACTATTGACTTAAAATCAGGTCGTTCCACTATCTTAGTAAATATTTCATCTAGATTTAATCACTATATAGTTTGTAATTATATATAATATTGTAGTGTATATAGTTCTATTTAGTATTACTTCTTAATATTTGAATTTTTATTAATACTTAGTAGCATTAAATATAAGGAACAATTACGTATTTTACAGCCTTTGCATTACCACATGTAGTGCATGCATGCGGAGTTTCAGTAGGTGCCACGTCATATTTACAAAGTAACTTGATTTTTCGACTTTTTTTCTTTTTATTTTGAGAAATGAATTTTGGATAGTAAGTAAGTATGATGGTAAATGATCGCAATAACTGTAGATCAGTCATGCGAGATGGTTCAAAAAAAATATATTTTCCAGAAGTGGTAGCTCCAAACAAACATACATCAAATAATCCACTTTTAAGTGTATGTAAGAATAACCCTAATGATTTGAAATTAAGTGAAATAACAGATAAAGACTATTCAAACCACTATTTAATGTCAATTTATGAACTCTATGTATTTAGAATTGTAGTATGTGATGCTCATCTTCAGGGTAATTGTGAAGATTCAGATAGATGCCCATTTAGTCACTGTTTGACATGGCAAAGAAGAAATCCAGATGATCATTATTATTGTCCAAAACTATGTCCTGAAATATCTTTTGTGAAAAATAATGAAAAGATGAATTTGATACGCCGTTGTAAAAAGGGTAAACATTGCACATTTGCACACTCAAAAGAAGAGCAACTATATCATCCACTAATGTACAAAACAAAGGAATGTTCACTATACCCAAACTGTAACAGGTATTATTGTCCATTTTCACATGGTTTTAATGAAATTAGGTCACCTGAAAAAGTACGTGAATCAATACAAGAAATAATGAGAAGCAAGTCTAATGGAGTATTTAGGAACCCAAGAAAAATATTATCCAGTATGGACTTTAAAAGGAAATATAGAATAACTTGTGTAGAAAGTGGGGAGTCAAATAGAAATTTGTGTATTCAAGATAGCTATGAAACTTTTCAAGGTCTAGAGACTACTTATGAGAAAACAATCAGTGATTTATCATCTAATGGAAATAAATCAATTTCATTCTCTGAACATGATTTGAATCATGATACTGAAACTAACAAAGAGGCAACTCAAGAGAACATAGTTAAACAATGGTCTCCACCCTATAATTGGTTAGTTAATACGACCACTCGCAATGTTCATCCTAATTTTGCAGGTATAATCCGGAATATAGATGATCTTTGTAATTTAGAACTAGAAAGTAAAAAAAAATTATGTAATACTCATGATATGAATAAAAATGAAAGTGAATATGACTTAATGTGGCAAGAAATATCTAATCGTGTTAATAATGGTGATAGAAGATAAATTTAAATAATTGACAAAACTAGAGATCTATTAAACATAAAATGAGTTAAGCTCCTTTGGTTAATTTTTGTGAATCAACCTTTGTACTTATATTTGATGATAGTTTTGATCTTCCATCGGGAATTTTTATAAGAATAATTGCTTTATCTGGTTTGTTTACATCAAATGGCTTGTCAATAATAAAGTAACCCCTCCTCTCGAATTGAAGTTTGTCACCTAGTTTTAGATTCTTAACAAGTGGATCACAATAAGCATGTGTCTCAAACATTGAATTTCTATTTACAAGATCCTCAATATTGTCGCCATCTTCTGGTTTTTTCTTAATAATAAGATGGTCAAATTCTCTTAAAATACACTTTACAAGATTAGTGGGTAAATTTGCTAACCAATGTATTTTTTTTTTTGTTGAGCGAAAATCACCTTGCAGATTTAATTTTCCATCAATTTTACCTAAAGATGAGTTTAAATTATTGAGATTAGTAACTATGGCATTACTCCACTTCATAAGGGTTATTTCCTCATTATCAGTAAAAAGGGAAGCATCATCTCTATCAATTAATATGGATTTATACATAGTTATTGGTCCTTTCCCAATATCTTTATTTTTCTGATGTAAATCTCTTTCATTTATAACTGGTAATTCTGGACCATTTGAAAAATTAACAACTACGGCATCTTGGCCAACACAAAAGAATCTTGGAATAATTGGATCTATAATTTGTTTATTAATAGTCCATAATTTGTCCCATTCCATAAGATTGGAATTTTTTGATGGACCCTGTTCAATAACAAATTTCAGTAAAGCTTGTGGAGTAAGACCTCTCCTTAAAATACCTCTAACAGTTGGAAATCTTGGGTCATCCCATCCATCTACAAGTCCACTATTAACGATCCATGATAATTTCCTTTTTGACAATATAGTATGTACAAAATTTAATCTTGAGAATTCATAAATATTGACAGGACGAAGATCTAAGGCTTTAATTACCCATTGATATTGTTCAATCCTATCAGAATATTCATTCGTACGTAGTGCATGAGTTACACCTTCAATACTATCAACAATTGGACAAGCAAAGTCATAAGTTGGATAAACTTTATATTTAGTTCCAGTACGATGGTGTGGTAACAATATACAACGATAAATTACTGGATCTCTCATACATTTATTCTTGCAAGACATATCAATTTTTGCCCTAATGCAACATTTCAAACCATCTTCTGATCCACTTATCATTTCATCCCACAATTTTAAATTCTCTTCAACAGTATTATTACGGTTCTGGTTTTCAATACCTTTACCTCGCTCTTCTCTCATAACTTCAACTGGGGTATTATCAGCATAAGCTTTGCCCATTTTAATCATTTCTTTGCAATAATTCATTATTTCGTCAAAATAATCAGATGTAAATGATAAACTGTAAAATGAGACATTTAGTACCTTCAGATCTTCCATTATACTATTTTGAAATTCTTCATTTTCCAACGCAGGATTTGTATCATCAAATCTTAATAGCATTTTGCCTTTATATCTTTGGGAATAATAAAAATTTAATAGTGCAGCTTTTGCGTGGCCAATATGTAAGTAACCTGAAGGCTCTGGTGGAAATCTAGTTACAACTTCTCCTTCAATCGCATTTGGCAATTTACCTTCATAATTTCCGCTCTTTTCTTTGTGATCAATTTTGATATCTTTTATATCACCACATAGACTAGACACTGGATTTGATGACATTACAATAATTACAAAATTACAAGATAGTAATAAATTATAAAGAATTTGGGGTATTGTAGTTAAAATAATTAAATTATTAGAGATAACTTAATTAAAAAAGAGATGTTAAAAGAGTTGAATTGATAAAAAAATTAGCACTGAGTTCCCTCTTTTTTTTAAAAGAAAAACGAATAGTAATAAAGTTCTTTATTTCAAAACTGGACCTTCTGCTATATATCTTATTGACTTGAGGCTTGGTAATTCATAAAAACTTTTAGCGCCATATATGTTATTTCGAAACTCAGTAATAAATAGATCCTTATCTAGCAGAAGATAAAAAGAAAAGTTTTATAGTGTTATATACTAAATACTCAGATAAAGTTAACCAAACAAATAATGTGTAATAGATATATTTCTATTAAGATATGACATATATATATGCATATTTCTTAGACCAAGTAATTATTCTATTATTAAAAATATTAAAATAAGTAAATAAAATATAAAAGAGACTTTATAATATTTTATATTATATATTATAGCTACTATATTTTATGATAAATATCAAATTCGACTATGGCATCAATGAAATTTCCATGGCTATGATAAATCAAAAAAATTGTAAAGAAGCTAACAATAATACTTTGGAAAACTCCAATTAATAAGTCAAAAAAAAAAAAAATTGGTAAGACTAATTAAAATTATTTAAACCTTAATCTTACCTTAATTCTTTTTTTTTAACTCCTCTTTATATGGTATATCCTTAATAAATAATAAGCTATGAAGGACAGCCACAAAGAAGTATCTTTAAATTAAGAAAAAAGTAGTCTTAAAGAAGATATTAAAAGAATATTTGAATCTTAAAATTATGAGTTGATAAATATAATTGTAGAGGTATCGGAAAATGTTAATTTGTTTTAGAAATGGATACTAACTACAATAAATATTTTACAAGTGAAATATCTATTACTATTATACAAAGATTTACAATAGAATGAAGATGTGATTTCTAAAGGTATTTATATTTTTATAAGCTTGAAAACTCTACAAATATTTAGCTTGAATGGAGCAGGTTGTATATAATTGAAATATTTCAAATATTTAAATAGCCTTCGTAATAAAGCCATAACCAAGTATTTTCTTGTAATGAAATACTAAATAAAATTCTTCTTAAATTGAATAAATAGAAAAAGATTGCAGTATAGTAACAATGCTGAAAGTATTGTAATTAATTTCAATTTTCTGTACTAATATAAAAAACAACTATTTTTAATATTAAAAATATCAATAATTATAATTATCAATTCAATTAGTAAATTAATTCAGTATATGAAATATACATAATTGAAAGGAAAATTGAATCATTGTAATCAGTATTATATTAAATATGGGTTATTAAACAGATGTGTATATATTTAATTAATTATATATAGAGTATGATGTTTGATTAATTGGATAGATTTGTACGAATAATTTTGATACTCAATTTATATATGTTCTTATATATAATTATTCACTATATTGGATACTAATTTCATAACCTCTCCGATATTTTTCCTATTTTAATGAGTACAGTGTATCAGTTTATTTCTTAATGAATTATTATATAAATTACATTTTGAATATTTACAATGCATATATGATTACATTATAACATGTTATTATTTAGACTTAAAATTTATCAATTAGAACAAACATTTAAATTTTAGTTTAATTTTATAATATGTTAAACATAATATAAACTCATTTATAAAGCAAATACTTCACTAAATATAAAGTATATAAATTGCTTTAATATTTATAATAATTAAGATAATCTCAGTTTTAAGAAATGATTCCTACCATAATCAAAGTAGTTAAGTTTTAATACTAAAATATTAAATATAAAAAGTCAAAATGAAAATATATGAATTAGTTATAAATAATTTAAAATAGTATATTCATCAAGATATCTATACATTTATATTGTCAATAGGTTATAAAATATAATTATACTTAAATAGTATTCTAATTATCTGTTAAGTCTATTAGATAATGAATATTTACCAATATTGTAATGATTCATTTTATTATTTGATTGCTGATGCTGTTTTTTCAGCATGTCAATAATTACATTAAATTCATGTATTGCCTTTTGTACTTTGATATGATTTGGACCGTTGATCTCTACATAGAGTTTCCTATTTTCTCCAAGTCTTAGTACTGATTGATTCGCTAATATACTAGAACTGTTTGAAGAACTTATTAGTGACAAGTTATTATTATTATTTATTGAAAGAATATTGAGTGAATTATTAGTGTTGGTAGTTAAAGGAGGTATATAAACACCCTTAACTTGGCAAACAACACCACAATTCTCATTAACACATTTCAGTATATCTTTATGTACAATTCTTTGTCTAATATAACTGGGATAATCATTAATTTCAAATGTATCAACAATACGACCACTAAGTAAATGATGGGAATTAATTGAATCATTTATAGTATTTCCAGAACTTGTACTATTGATACTATTTATATTTGACGAATTGGTCACTGATTTTGAAATATCAATAAGTCTGGCAGCACTAATTGCTTGTAGAAGTGCCTTTTCTGCATCATTAGTCTTATTTGTTACTGAAACTTGTTGAGAAGTAGTATCCTTAGTATTAATTGGTATATTTTGATAGTACTCAGTATTGTTTGAAAATAAGGGTAATGATTGTGTAAGTTCAAGGTTAGGGTCAATATTAGTAGTAGTGGTTTGCCTATTATTATTAAGTGTATCATAATGAATATCATTATCATATTCATTAATTGGTTCATATTCAAGATTATTTTCAGGTACAAGTCCAAGGATTTTTTTAGTATCATCTTTAAGTAATTGTAAAGATGTTTTCTCATCTTTAGAAAATTTGTATCCCTTACCACCAAATCCAAAATTACTTTTACGATTTCTCTTATTTCTAGTTTGTTCAGATCTTTCAAAACAAAATTTCATTTTTTCATTATTATAACTATCTATAACCTTTTGATCAATAATTACAATATCATTATCATATTTCTGGGTTAACTCAATAAGATCAAAACATTGAGAAATTTCACTAGAGAGTAATAATGTGAAGGAAGTACCAAATTTCCCAGCACGTCCTGTACGTCCAACACGATGTATATAGTCCTCAATATGATGCGGTGGACCATAATTAATAACTACAAGGATATTGTCAATATGTAAGCCACGTGAGAATATTGATGTAGCAATCAAAATATTATTTCCAGAACTAACTTCAACTTTATTTGACTTAGAGAATTGCATAAGATTTGAGTGCCTATCATTATTATCTTGCCCACTATGTAAAGTAAAACATTTATAACCATATGGAAGTAATTGAGCATATAATTCATCAACTTCAACTTGTCTATTACAGAAAATAACAATTAATCCGAATTCTGACCACTCTCCTAATAATTGGAGAAGTCTATAAAATTTTTCTTGATCATCTTTCCATAATTCAATATGCTGTTTAACATTACTTGTAAGTTGTCCTTTTTGTCCAACAATTACTTGGATAGGATTTGTAAGTAAATTGTTAACGAGTTGCTCTACAATTGGAGGAAATGTAGCAGAAAAAATACAACATTGTCTATCTGGCCTAATAATACTAAGTATATTTGTAAGTTGTGGAGCAAATCCCATATCTAGTAGTCTATCACCTTCATCAATGACAATATAGGATATATATTGGAATACTGACACTCTCTTATAATTCAGTGAAATAATATCAATGAGTCTTCCAGGAGTGCAAACGACAATGTCACATCCAGATCTAAGTTTATTGAGTTGATTACTTATACTAAAACCTCCACATATAACAGTTGAATTTAATTTAACAGTATTAGATAATATTTTAGTCTGTTTATATACTTGCAATGCCAATTCTCTAGTCGGGACTATTATTAGAGCAGTTACATAGTGAATATTGGTGTTAGTAGTTGTATTACTCCTCTCCATTGTGTTAAAGGGATAGTTATTACTTTTTTGAATTATAACATGACGAATAAGTGGTAATACATAGGCCAGAGTCTTTCCACTACCAGTCTCAGCTATCCCAATCATATCTTTACCACTCATAAGTATAGGTATACTTTGCATTTGTATTGGAAAAGGTTTAATAATATCCTTGGATTGTAGATACTTATTTATACCTGATGGTAGGCCACATTGTGAGAACTTAAGTATAGGTTTTGGTATATCCGTATTTTCAACTTCAGATGTTTTGGATTGTATATTTTGTCTATTTTTCAATTTCTTAGCATGTATTCCATTATGAATTAATCTAATATGATCTACTTCATGACTCTTGAGTTTTCGTAACTCATCAACCTCTCTATAGATACACTTAATGATTAGTGGATAATCTATGGAACTATGATCGATCTCTGGTAATCTTCTTCGTGTCTCGAGAGAAGTTAATATGGCTTCGTAGTTAGTATCATAATTGCTTGTACCATCAATATATCCACTCTCATCTGAATCTAGATCACTTTCTTGTAAAGAAGACTCAGTAGTAGATTTATTGGATACATTATTGTTAATATTTGTCGGAATATCTGCAGTATTTGAACTAGAATTACTATTAGTTGCTTTAATAGATTCCATAAATTTCTTATGATATTCTAAATCTTCTTCATTATCAATTTCACTTGTTGCACTAATATTCAAGATATCCTCCATTGTAATACTTATCTGACTATTTGTAAGCTCTGAGGTTAGGCGATTTTTGAGGTTATGGATCTTTGAGATCCGAATTGCCCTAATATCATTCTTTTCATTCTCATTACTTTGTTCATTACTTTTCATATATAAAAAGAGGTTCCTTTTAAAAAAGAGATGATTATAAATCAGACAATTTTAATTCTTTATTATCCTAAGCTTATAATTCGTATTTTGACTATTGTTATGTAAATATAGAAACGGTTTAAAGCGGGTAAGACTTTATAAGAATGTAAATTATGTAACATAAACCACTTCGTAAATTTATGTTATGTCTAAAAGTCCCATAATATTCTTAAAGGTCATATAATTGACAAAGGTTCTCAATATTTTGTGTATCTTTTAATAATTACTTCTTATAAAACGATATATATATAGGAATTCCAGAGCTATAAATTCCTTAAAATAGCGAAATATTGCATATAACAAAAGCTCACAAGGTAGTTAAAAGAAAATCAAAGAGATAATTAACCTTTAATTTCTTAATTTAAAGAAAATAGACCTTTTTTAAAAGAAAATAACTTACTGTTAAAAAGTAGCCCTTTCAGTAATGGACCCGCCTGGATACCCACGGACCGGTACTATTTCTAATTTTTGTAATAAGTTATAAGATACTAAACAACTGAAATATGCATGCAGCATGTTTACTATAAATATTAAATAATTAATACTACTACCTACAAAATTTGTTAAAAATACTATGCTAACAATAAATAAATTACAGCAGTATTAGATCACCTATATAGATATCCACATAAATTATAGAGGCATAATGCTGGAAAAAGTTATAAAATAGCACTACCATGAATGGGTAGAGTCAAAAGCGGTATAGAAAATAATTATACGTAGCTATTATGTATACCTATGCTGGATATAATGAGATATTTAGTAATAAATAGAGAACTAGAACATGTGAATTTCCCGGTTAATTTATTATTAATTAGTATTATGGTATTCTATTTAATTATATATAGGGTACTAATGTGGCACTAGTATAAATTTGGATATACGTATATTACATATATATCCTATAGTAAATCTACACGATTACTATTAAATTTCGAGGGGGGGGTGAATTGGCTATATGAACTCCTCACACATATACAATACATGATGAAGGTCGTCTACTCGACAATTTGATACTTGACATATATCGATTACATTAGTTACCTATGCAAGCAACTAAAATATAATAAAAAGGTTTAAAGGTGAATATAAAGAAATAATATTGAATTACTTTTGTATAATTAATATAACCAACCAGGTTTATAAGCAAAGGATTAATTTTACATACTAAGGTTGGAATTTTTTTTTATCAATTGAACAGGGTAAAAAAAAGTATAAATTATATATAGAAGTTGGGGAATATCCTCAATGACAAAATATATGGAACAATAATTAATTATCTTTATATAATTAATTGTTTGTAAAAGAGTGATAACGCTATTTATATCAATAACGCTAGGGATACATTGTATTATCTTTATAGGATGACAGTAGTAAATCAAGGTGAGGTTGATGATTTGGTACGATATTTGTACAGTGAATGTCACCTTGACAAGTCGACCTATCAGGATATTGTTGATATTCATTCAATAACTCCATCGTTAATTTATTTAATTCACAAGTATGGCGATAATAATTCCAATGGTCATACAATAATATCAAATTATTCATCATTACTTTTGCAGGGTGATCAGTCAAGTGTGAATCAAAAGGTGTGTTCTAGAGTAATTCTTCCATATTTGGATAGATTGCAGGAATTACCTCGTGGAAGTTTACTTTTATATGGAGAAACAGCTTGTTATGTAGCAGCTTATATATTATCTAATTTGAAGAATGGTCAGTTTAAAGATAACTTGAGATTATTTTGCAGTGGCCGATATAATAATTTTACCTGTAACATTAAACAAGTGATGGATTATATTGAAGCATCTCATATATTCATTTTAAATCCATATTTAACAGAACAGGATATTAGAGAATTAGTGGAATTTCAGAGCAATACAAAGACGAAACTACTGGTTTCATGTAGACCAGATCTTTTAGATCTTGGTTTAGCTAACTTTAAGCTAAATACAAAGTCTCCTAGTTTCATCTTAACTCTAAGAAATAATACAAAGTCTGCAGAGGGATATGGTGCATCACCTAGAGGAGTGATTCCTATCCCAATATATTTGTATTCAAGGATTCCATCAATTAGTATCCAAGAAAATAAGGGAAATATAAAGAGCCATGAACAGCAGCAGCAGCACTATTCTAGTGTATTCTCTTTTGATTATAATTGCTATATTGGGGATGACTTAAGAGTTGTTATTTGTGTGCTATCAAGTTTGTATAGATGGTTTAGGGAAATTTCTATTAATATTGGTGATAAAAGTAGTCATATACAAAATGCAAGCTTATTTGATGATGAAGTTGATAAATATTATCCCAATCGTGCAAGAGATCTATTGGCAAATATTGAGTATATTATTAAGTCTTTAAAGCATATTTCAGATGCTCGTATTGGTGATATGAGCTTCACAAGTAATCTAACTGCACCAATCAATAATGATTCATCTAATACAAATACGAGGAAGGGTATTAGTACCGGTCTGGTCAATTGTACGAATAATGATAGTAGTCTAGATATTGGACCTCATTCTGGTGTAATAAACTTTACTACACCTAATTCTAGATGCTCAATTTCTACTACAGCATCAACTACCCCAGTTAGTATTGGGAATGATCTTATCAAAGGTGAATTAAGTCAAGTTAGTATCTCACAATCCCAAAAAGCCGCTGATTTAGAACATAATGTTAATTCTGTCGGTCTTGCTAATAGATTGAGTATAACAAACTCAGTAAGATGCAGCTCTTCATCTGTTGTATGTTCTAGGACTATGAGTCCTTCGAATGAAAGGGTACACAAGGATTATAAGATAACTAATGGAAATGTAAGAAATAGTGTTAAAAATGGAGTTAATCGCATGGGTACACCATCTTGTTTAGGTCAGTCAACGATATCGAATTCAACCCCAGTGGTTAGTACTTTAATTCCAGGTACAATAGTGCGTTTTAGATCTCAGATTCCTGTTGACGCGAAACTAATACCAGGTGTACCAGAGACAGATTATTTTACTCATGTCCAACAGGTATACTACCACTTTCAGAAAGGTGAATGGAGAGCAGTATATGGACCATCTAAAAATAGACAGCAAAAGTCCTTTTCAGTTAATAAATATGGTTTCTATGAAGCTAAGAGATTGGCTGAGGAATGGAGATTACGGTACCTGTACTCTCATCCAAATACTTGTACTAATATATCTGGTGTTAATAGTACGAATACAGTCATTACTCCTAACTCTAATAATAGTAGTAAAAGGGTTTCAAAGGGTAACTTGAGTCAAAATAGTCAACTTAATAAGATTACATCCAATAATATTGCAGGAAATTTAGATACTAGCAATCAAAGTAGTACGAGAGTATCTAAAAGAAGAAAAGTTAGTAGCACTAACGAGGGTAGGATAGTAACATCTGGTTTAGTTTCAGAAATGGCTATTAGATCAATGGGGGGACTGCGTGTTGATGAGGATATACTAAATAGAGCAAATGAACTTGTCAAGTTAAATTCTAGTAATGACTACAACAATATTTCACAATCAATATGTCAAAATAAAGCTAATATTACTAATAGTTCTACATTATCTTCATCTTATGCCAATGATACGAACATTTCTCCTCAAAATGAAAAAACTTCTGAGCACTCTATATTACATCCATCTATTATTGGATGTAATAACTTTGTTCGTTATAACATTAAAGATGGTTCCAACCATGAAGATTACAAAATTAATAATGGAAGGAATACTCCTGATAATAGTAAATCTGGAAGTGTATTTCAAAATGTTAATCATGATAACTCAGATATATCTGTTAGAGAAACCACTATACACGATTTTGATGATCATCAATTACTAACTCATCCTGTATTAGATCCATTAATGCTTCATTATACTGCAAATGAACCTAATTCTCCTATGGTTCAAAATAATGGTAATATTTCAGAGTCACATATGTGTAAGAATAAAAATAATGGAACTGATAATTCATTAGTAGATGATGAGGTTCCACTAAGCCCAACAGGGAAAACACACGCTACTAATAAATTGAAGATTAATATTGGTTCATCTGTTAGGCCTCCAAATAATACATCCTCATATCATTCAAGTCCATATACTGATCATTTCTCTAATATATCAACAACTGAAACTAACTACACATGTGTATCTCCTGTGGTAGAAGATTCCTGCTGCTGGCATAATTCTAATGACAACAATAATACAAATGAAGTGGATATTAACAATGTAGGCAATACATGGCTTAAACGAAGTGCTTGGGATGAAGATCTTTTAATAGATTCTTTTTTTGTTGGATAATAGCTAATTTGTAAAGTCACTACAATTACATTTGACATCTTTACAGCTTATACTTATTATAGATATCCATACATTACATTAGTCATCATCAAAATATTGTCTTTAGCTACCTTATGTTCCACTTATGTCTATAATTGTATTAAATCTAGTTCCCTAAATTCTACTAATTCTAATTGCTTTGTTTCTTTTCTAGGTTTGGAACGTCACACATTAACCCGCTGGAAATGCAGTTTTGAGTACACACCTGTGGTATTTTCTTGTAATTTGGTTTCTAATATTTTGAATATTTAGGCCTTTAGGCCTTTTCATTATTTTTATTTTAGAATTTGTTTATTTATTTTTTGTTCATTAATATACAGATAACTTAATCCTCATATGGAATAAATAAAAATGGAAAATGAGATTAAATCTAAAAATCTATTTAACCAAGTTATACAGGAACTAAAGCTTAAAAATGTTGTCTTTAAAGAAGATAAGTCTCATTATAAATTTAATTATAATAATGCTTCAATTTCTAAATTATCTCAAATTGATCAAGTTTCTATAAAATTAGAAAATGTACAGTTATCAGAGTATGATGATGCAGAATATAAAGATGAGTTTTACAAAGATAATATATTGACAAAATCTGAAAGTATATATATCAATTCTTCAAAGTATGAAAAATATTCGGATCCTTCATTTAAATCTGCAAAAATAAAATATCCAGTAGTTTATCCATATCCAATGACATACGTATCTCAATCTTTACCAAGTCCCCCTAAACAGCATACCCTCCGTAAAACTGGTATCAATTTAATTGAAGAAGAATATATTTGTCCCAAACTATCTACAGAAGAATCTTTAATATCCAGTAAAAATTTCATAATTCCTGAATATTTAGGATCAAAATCAAAATTTGAGTTAAATAGATACAACCAAAAATCATTTAAGTTTAATTCAAAAAAAAAGAATTGCAAACCAGGAACACAACTCTTTGCTCATATTAAACCTTTAGAGATTTGCCATAAAGGAAGTTTATATAGTATTAAGACTGAAACTTATGATTCAAATAATGAAAATACTTGTAATGACCTTGGTAATTTACAAAAAGATGAAAGTTTCGAATCTATAGATAAGTATAACATATTTGAAAAACAAATTAAGAATAAACAAGAAAATTCAATTTGTGAATCTAAAAATAGATCAAATAATGAAACTATGAATCATGTAGTAGATAGACTCTTAGAACCAGATAAAAGTGTTAATAATACTTGCTTGATATATAAATTACAGTCGGAACATACTCATACAAGACATAGACCTTTATATAATTCTAAACATATTGAAAATCTGGATAGATATTTCGATATATCAAAAGTTAAACAAGAAAGAAAAGAATCACAGCCTATTGATTATCCTAATCAAACTAAATTTAAAAACATATCTTCATCTGTAAAAAATATCTATAGTTACAAGATAGATAATCTTGTAGATCAAGGAGTTGTTAGTGATTTATGTGAAGAAGCTAGAATATCAATTCCTCCACTTCCACTTGCTCCATTACCTAATCTAATAGAGCCTACTACAAACTATAATAATATAGGAAAAATACCAAAAGCTATATTTAAACCTACAGTAGTAACTTCAAGACATGAAGTAATGGCTCAACTACTGGATATCGCGTGGTAATAACTTAAGATATTTTCTAGATCTATGGTCTAAATCAAGATATTGTAAAATAAAGCGCTATAGAAGGTCTACTTACCAACTAGCTGATTTCGATGAATAAAAGAGATAAAGTCTCATTTATACTGAGAAAATCTCATGTAATATCTCAAGATACTACACATAAACTTCCTTTTGGTGATGAATTTAGTGATACGGAGGATAAACAAGGGATAAATGAATTATCTCAGAGCACTATAAATGAGTATAAAAAAGCTCATGAGTTATTTAAGGAACAGCCAGAATTATTGGATTTTGATAATGAATATTTAGACCTTTCAAATTATAGAGATCCTGGATTATCTAAAAATTCTTCAAAAAATTATAGAAGTCAAAATATTTTGGAATCTAGGTATATTACGAAATTACAAAACTTAGCTAATAGAAGGAAGGTTGAGAGACAACTAACTCAAGAGAAAAAACTCCAGAGAGAGATTGAAAATGAATCTAGTGGAGTAGAAATATTTATTACTCCATCATACCGCAAAGTACTTGAAGAACGAAAATATATAGAGGATAAAATTTCTGAAGAGAATAAACTTTGTGAACAGAAGTCTCTTGGAAATTTCAGTAAACATTTATTTTCAATGATAACTGAAAGATTAAAAGATGAATCTAAAAAAGAATCTTCATATAATCCATCACATATGGTCGATAAAGAATCTAAAGCTTTCTGTTCTATAAAGGAGGAGGAAAATTTGAAACAAGAAATTGATAATAAGCAATTGATAATAGATACATGTATTGGTTCAAATTTGAGAGCTGATAAGAGGATTAATGAAGCTCAAGCAGACTACGGCACTGAAGAAGTATCTTATATACAAATAATTAGAAATGATAAAATCGAACTAGCTAGAAAGAGATATTTGGAACGAAAGCAAAATCGTCAGTCTGTTTTGTAATTATTTTCTCTATCTGTATTTTAAATTTTAAGATATAAATTATTGATGTTTGGGATATTTTAGGTGTATATTTTCTTTATAAAACTGAAATTTACTTTTGATTCAATATTTACAAAGGTAACTTCAAAACTATTAAAAAAAGTTATTAGATAGTTAAGAATGTTATAATTTAATTTATAATATCCACAGTACTATAATATACAATCTATAAAACTCTTTTTAAAATACAAAGTAAGATCTAGAAATATACAATATTAAAGAAATAAGAGTTAGTATTACATAATATAAATATTAGTATAGAATATGATAATATATTAGTATATATAGTGAAAGTTTCTAAATATATTTTATAGAAATATGCCTCCGTTTACTGTATTTTCACTCCTTAAGAAGATTTAAATATTTCTCTTGTTATCTAATTTGTATATTATTACAAAACTAAAACCAATAATTAGTAATTCATGTTATTAATATTATTAAGGATAGATATCTCAATTTCAGTGATAGGTAAGATTAAGCCATTTAACTATAGTAAAGTATAATATATAATTAAGATTAAGAAATAAGATTATCCTTTGGTATGAAGATATATCTACTTATTATGAGATCTTTAAAACTACAAGGGGTTTATTTATAATTTATAGGTACTGGGTACTTAAGTTCTATTTTAGAGTAATTAATTAATGATTTAAATTACATTATAATCAGATACAAAGATATAAGGAAGACTAGCAAATTTGAATATAGACAAAAATAACTTTCAAGCGCCAAATATGGAGGGACAATGTTTTGAGGGTAGAGTAGTAATTGAAGGTTTTATATTCCTGAGGAAATATAATTAAAGATAGACCTGGCACTTTACAGGATATAAACTTAGAGGTGTGTGAAATTAAAATATTAATTGAAGCATGAGCTCTGAAGATGAACATAGTCGTGCTCTAGCAACTTATGCACAAAAAGTTCGTGAACATAGAGACTTAGAAATAAAACTTAAGAAAAAGAGGCTCGAAATAAAGGAATTGAGTAAGAATTATGAGAAGACCGAAGAAAATCTGCGTGCATTGCAGAGTGTAGGTCAAATAATAGGGGAAGTCTTACGTCAGCTTGATAATGAGAAATGCATAGTGAAGGCTTCAACAGGTCCTAGATATGTAGTAGGATGTAGATCTAAACTAGATCGGAAGAAATTAGTTTCTGGTACAAGAGTAGCTTTAGATGCAACAACATTAACTATAATGCGAATATTGCCACGTGAAGTAGATCCTATGGTATATAATATGTTGCATGAAGATCCAGGTAGTGTAACATATTCTCAAGTTGGTGGTTTAAATGAACAAATTCGTGAGATACGTGAAGTAGTTGAGTTACCTTTAACTAATCCTGAATTATTCAAAAGAGTAGGAATTAAAACTCCCAAAGGAGTTTTGTTATATGGTCCACCTGGAACTGGGAAAACTTTGTTAGCTAGAGCTATGGCATCATCTATGAGTTGCAGTTTTATGAAAGTTGTAGCTTCTGCAATTGTTGATAAATATATTGGTGAAAGTGCTAGAGTTATCCGTGAAATGTTTGGATATGCAAAAGAACATCAACCTTGTGTCATTTTTATGGATGAAATAGATGCTATAGGGGGTAAGAGGTTTTCTCAAGGTACATCTGCAGATCGTGAAATTCAAAGAACTTTAATGGAATTACTTAATCAACTAGATGGTTTTGATGAATTAGGAGCTGTGAAGATTATTATGGCAACTAATAGACCTGATGTATTAGATCCTGCCCTATTAAGACCGGGGAGATTAGATAGGAAAGTTGAAATTCCACTACCTAATGAGACTTCTAGAGTTGAAATTCTTAGGATTCATGCTGAGAAACTCTCTAAACAGGATAATATTGATTATGATTCTATTTGCAAGCTTTGTGATGGATTTAATGGGGCTGACTTGAGAAATGTCTGTTCAGAAGCTGGGATGTTCGCTATTAGAGCTGAGCGTGATTATGTTATTGAAGAAGATTTTTATAAAGCTTCTAGGAAGTTAGCTGAAAATAAGAAATTAGAAGGGAAGTTAGATTATGATAAAGTTTAAGATGAATTTATATGAAGACCTCATAATAATATGATATAAAAAAGAAGTAAAACTAGTTAGAAAATGTCATGAAATCTCCCAATATCCCTTTATCTTCTATATTCCAATTGCTAGGCTTGAAACTTTGATATTAAATATTAGAAAGTCTAGATTAATGCTATAGTTAATAAATAATTATTGGGTTATTTGTTTTTTATTCCAAAATATTTTATTTGTAAGTATGACAATACCATATATCACACATACTATAGTTAAAGCTAACTGGATTATAATTGTTGCAGCAACAATATAAAAATTAATTTTAGTATTGCAGGAATTCTTAGAAACAATAAGGTCGTTATAGAATTCGGTCCTAATATTAGGTATTATATCCTCGACTGTGCAGAATAGGTTAATAAGCTTATTTCCAAACCAAGCTAAAGAGCAAGACCAAATAGAAATGAAAAGTGAATAGAATGTTATAATTGATGTAACAAAGATTAGGATTTTACTACATATTGCTGCACTTATAAATCCTAACAACCCAATTAGTAGAGCAGTAATTCCTGAGGAGATTGAAGCTCCAACTGTTGTCTGATAGTATAGTATAACTTGTGACTTCAAGTCATTATTCAACATTGTATCAATGACACTGTTACTATAAAATGTATATAATGAGGATGCACATGCTATTGTAATACATCCAATGAATGCTAAACAGTAATTAAATATTGCTAACTTTTTTGAAATCCCATTTCCTAAAGATAGATGTCCATATACTACAGGGATCTGAATAATGAAGGTAATAATTACAAATGTACCAAGGAGAGAGGTAGATAACACTGAATTAAACAATAAATTGTTTGTATTAATTTCAAATATATTATATTTGATTGGGATAATACACCCTACTACTACTCTGCAAATTGTAAAAGCTAACAAAGGACATGAAATTAACAATGGAAACCATATAGAGAGTATATCAAAAGTCAGAGCTATATTTTTAATACTATTTTTGTCAATAATTTCATTAAATACATGATTTATGATGCCCATAATAGAATGTATAATTAAACTTAAACAAGTGATAACAATAGAGAACCAAATGATTATTGTAGATTGCAATGATATTTGTGCTATTTGTCCCAACTTTGGAATTTTTCTTGAGTCTCTATATACATCAAACATTACAAAAGAACCATATAGTCCAAAGAAGCAGCGTATTAATATAAACAAGTTTTCAATTATAAAAATAGCATCCCTTTTTTTTTTTCTTTGTTTAATATCCTTAACTTCTTCAAAATTCTGTGGAGTCACCTTCGGTATTACAACATCTCTGCTAAAATCTTCTAGTTCAATGTTATCATTCATCTGGTGACTAATTTATTTTATAAACAATAATATAAAGCTATTTATTTAAATAATTTCATATATATAATAGTAATTAAGATTCTGAAAGTTATTTTCCAATATTTTAAAGGTCTATAAATTAAAATAAATATATAGCTGATATTGAGATATTCAAATTTAAGTTAGAAAATTATTAGTTCTTAAAAAGGTCTTACTATTTCTTTAAATGAGTGATTGTAGGTCCTGGTTTAATAAGTATAGCCTAAAGTTATTATAAAGAACTAATTTGTTAAACTGATTTGCAAGGCATCCATACATTAGGCGCTAGCGCCTACTTAAGGGGGGAGGTACCTTTTGCATGTATTTTTTCTTTTTGCACCCTGAATGCAGGAATTTACTCAAACAGTCTTATATCAATTTCTATATGATTTATAGAGATATTTAATATGTTTATCATATTATTTAATGCTAAATGGTAGAGATAATTTAATGTATACACTTATATTTACTGAAATATACCCATAAGACTCCACATAAATTATAACAAATAAATTTATCTACTTTATCTTATTGTTAAATAGTAATATATCTTAAAATTATTATTAAGTAAATAATAAGACAAGTTTATGAAGTTTTATAATATAAAGTGATATTTTTATTCCTAAGGTAGATTTAAATATTCTTCAATATTATAATTACTAGAATTCAATAAATATTGACTTATTGGACACAATTAGAAGTAAAATATTGAGGATCACTATCATTATTTGTATGTTAAAAAATACATTGATACTTACTTATTAGTATTTCATCATCAAAATATTAAGATAATTTCCAACTTATAATGATTCCTAGTCCTAATAAAAGGACAATAGTGACAGCTTAAGTAGAATATAATCCTATTGGGAGATTGTGAGTGTATGATATAAATATTAATTAAATAAATAAGAAGATTATTGAGTATCTAGAGTAGAAATAGTATTGGTTTAATGGTAATCCATTAATTTGTTATGTAAAATGACCTAAATAATATTACGGAGAAATTTATACTATACCTAAAACTCTAAGTCCAATTTCACCGGCACCACAGTTAGAGCAAATTGAGCCAGTGAATTCAACCAAATGGGTTGAATTACAAACTGGACACTTGACAAAACTATGGACTTGGGGGTCAATTTTTTTAAGAGAGGAACAACATAATAGTAAATGATCAACATCTCTGATTGGGTCAAAGTTAAACAAATATTGATCAGTTGCTTTTTGTTCACATACTAAAAGGACTTTTTGAGTCTTCTCAATATCGTCAATATTTTGCATAGTTAGTAATCTCTTTGCAAAGTTAGCAGCAGTTATATAATTTTGGTATTTCCATGCTATACCCATAGCTCTTCTTAATACAAGGGACAAATGTAAAGGTTGTAGATGACAACAGGTAAAATAAGATATAAGTTCCAGATTACGAATAATAATATTGGAATCATTTTGATCAGAGCAAGAGGTGAGCATTTCTGTTCTACTGAGTTCCAGTCTCATCCCAATTACATATTGGGAACAGAGTTCCAATAATTGTTTAAATTGTTCAGTACTTCTAGAATAAAATATATGATGTTCAATAATCAATGGAATTATTAATATAAGTTCTTGAAAAACTTTTAAGGCTTGAGAAAATTTCCCATTAGTAACAAACCTTTGACCAGTTTTAATAATATCTAGTATTGCAGATTCACTATATAATATCATTGGTTCAACATGATCTGAAATCTGATTACCGAAGAGTTTACTTTCTGAAGATATAAAAGGTAAGGATAAGGAGATATTACTACAAATGCTTGGTAGGTTATAATATGAACTTAAAACTATGCTTCTAAATATTGGATAAAAAGGTTTCAAATTTTTAGCTCCAAGCTTACGCTGCAAAATACTTAATGAATCATAGTATTTACCTCCAATAATAAGATTAATAATTGAATTTCTAGAAATTGTTGTAGGTAAATTATTAGGTAAAGATAAAATTCGTTGTTCAGTTGATATTCCTAATACTTCTTTATCTCCAGGGGCTGAATAATCATGTGATTTATCAACTGTATTAATAACATTACAATTTGATTCCTTTAAATCTATTGTTTGATCTGGAAATTCGTCATGTACATCAATACTATCTATATCCCATTCACTAGGTATGGTTTGTTTACTAGCTGATTTAATTAGATCACCCCTATCTATATCCTTAGAATAACTTTCAACTATTTTCTCAGATTGATAATTTCTATGAGGACTTGTCTGATTTTTAATAATAGGCCAATTTATATCTCCATGTGGAAGGTTCTTAGCTCCTAATATTGGGATACAAGGAGATATAAGGTTATTGGAACAATTAGAAACTACACTTTCAAGTTCCTTTACTAATTCAGAATGGTCACCATTTATACAATAAGATTCCTTATATACAGTTAACAGTTCCTGTTGCAAATCATGAAAACCATAAGTATAGGCAGTAGCAATTGCCAGGGGAATTTGACCAAGTTTCCGAAGAACTGAGATTCTCTCTTCAATATCACCAAGTAGCAAAGAAATATGGAATTTCCTTGACCAGTTTTTCTGTTTCTCAGATATTCTTGCTAGTTTAGCCAAATTTTCACGTTGACCAATAACATAATAAAGTAGAGCTAATTGTTCAAGTTCCTTTACAACTTGAAGACATTTTTCAGCTATATTGACAAATCCATTGGTAAGAGCATTATGACTTAAGCTTTTCCACATAGTTAGTAGAGTATTACTATTCAATTTTGGAAGAATTGTCTTATGAGATGAGTTAAAAGAGTTGTTAGATATATATGTAGTCCCATTAGTGCTTATACCAAAGGAGTTGTTACTTCCACTATAATTATGTTGTAATTGGGATAATATATTATATGCTTGAGAAATTTCGCCAAATTGTATAGCATAATAAAATTTCAATATGGGATTCTCCACAAGTCGAATAGCTATTTCAGGATATCCATGTTGTGTTAAATAATTTAATGTTGACAATCCCTTGAGATTTCCATGTTCAATATGACATATTATGTTATCCTGTTGCTTAGATATTGAGATTTTAAACAACGCCTCATGTAAATTTATATCTTCAATAATTTGGATTTTGCCAAATCTATTTAGAGTGATCAAATCACTTCTTGAATCTTCAAAATATTGTATATAAAATACATCTGAAACAGTTTCTATAATTCCACGTTCATTCAATGTAGGTATAGCATATTTAATGTGTCCCAAAGTAGTATATATATACAATGGAAGAGTTGAATGCCAAGTTCCTGATTTAACTGTAAGATTTTCAGTGAATATAGCTAAAATCTGTAGTTTTGAGTCAGCAAAAATAATATTGTATTTGAATACAATAGCTACGAGTTTTCTATCTGTACTCCATTCTACAGATCTAATACCAGTACCTAAACTTGATGGGTCACTAGGATTTCCACAGATGAATGACAAACACTGAGGTGCATTGGGACTCATCTTCGTATTGATAACCGCAACTTGATGGTTCTGAATGTTAGAAATAACTAATTCAGCAGAAATATCTCGTTGATTAATATCATACAAATATAATACATCATCTGATTGGATTATTACATGCTGCTGAGATGATGCTGAATATAACTTTTGAGCTATCCAAGGCAAGTCCCAACGTTTGAGGATATCACCCTCTAGGGAGACAATTGAAATTGTTTGTCCTCCACTTTCTAGAGCAATGAAACGGTTCCTAGCAATGAAAGTAAGTGAAATTACACTAGATAATCCATTCCTCCAAGTCATATTATTAGATAAATTTTGGTCATATAAACTACCATCAGATATTGGAGTTGTTACAATATCATATGTAATTAAAGAGTTACATGTATTATTTACAGATGTAGTTGGAGTTGAGCTTATATTTCCAGATGATCCATTCAGAAAGTCCTTCTTATAATATATAACAAAACATAACTCGTTTGGACTATAAGGATTTATGGATAATTGGTAAGGACATAAGGTATTTGATGTTAAATTAGGATTTTTCAGAGGCATTATAGATGTAGTCGTGTTATTTTTTATATCATACATATATAAGTATTTGTCAAAGATATACCAGACCTGTTTCATACTTCTAATTATATCACTAGGTAATCTCTCCATTTCTAGCTTAAATATCATCATCCCAGAATCATGACCAGCAGCAAAAAGGCTACTTGTTGGATGACTCACTATAGCCCAAAATCTATCACCTTCTCTCTTGTATGTATGTAAGGGTACTCTCTTGGTTAAGTCCCAAATTCTAATGGTTCTATCTTCACTATCTGATAACAACCAGTCCTTACTTGTATGGAATATAACTGAAGATACATTATTAAAGTGTCCTCTCAAGGTGTCAATTTCCCAAGCCTTCGTTTCACTATACCTCCATAATTTTATTGTTCTATCATCTGAAGCAGAAGCTATAAGAGATAAAGTAGGATGAAATGTGACCCAATTTACACCTCGTTCATGACCTTCCAGTACAAATTTACAAATTACATCATTAGCACCAAACATATCAGAGTGAGCTGGCATTGTATTAGATATTGATGAGGTAATAGTAGATAGTGAAGAGTGACCCTTTACTGTTTTTTCTCTTAAACCTGTAAAGTCCCATATCCTTATAGATTGATCCATACTTGCAGATACTATCAAGTCCTGATGTGGATGAAATTTAGAGCACATGACGTAGTGATTATGACCAGTAATCACTGCTATACATGCTCTACTTTGCCAATTCCATAATCTCATAGTCTGGTCATCAGAGCTAGATAATATCCACGGATATTCTTTATGAAACTCAACAGTTCTTATATAATCTAGGTGGCCAATCAATGTGAATAAACAACGTCTTTCTTTGTAGTTCCATACCTTAACCCTATAGTCATCACCACCAGATACAAATATAGGTTGACTTTCGTGAAAATCCACACTTCGAACAGGCCCCTCGTGTTCTTCATAAGTGTCTAGAAGACTACCCAGACGATAATCCCAGAATTGTATTATACCATTGTGTAAGCTTACTAATATCCACGGTAGCTTTGGATGAAAGGATAAACCTTTAACACGAGTACTTTTACTCTCACACCTTATCAGCATTACTTTCCTAAATAATCATAGAAAAAAGTACAAGCAATAAGAGGTAACTAGATTAGTGGTTAATATATCACCCAATCAAAACACTCACTGCAACAGTGCTAATGAGACTTCAACGCCATCTATAAGTACCCCTCAGCAATTCCAGAGGACTATCATAAACCGCCTATATCAGGCGGGAAATAACCAACTTCTTATATAAAATAGGGTTAACCTATTTAAATTTATAGCAGTAATTTTACATGATATACATAATTTAAGATACATTTGCCGAATAAGTGTTCCAGCAATGATTCAGGAAATTAATTACCATATGAATTCAGATAGTACTAAAGTATAAATAAAGTGTCAATAACGAATGGCGCCCTAACAAATTTCAAATTGTCCCTTTTAAGATGAAAAAGGGGAAGGATTCTAGCTGGTACAATAATAAAGTAATATAATAGAAATTGTCTCCCAAATATCCTACACACTTAAATAGTGTAACCAAACTAATTAAAGTTCCATAGTTACGAAACGAACTAGATTTTCCCTCTTAGTTTCCAATATGGTAAGCTAAATTCATTCTTGCTTAACTTATATAGAATATCACATGGTTTAATGTGGACTAGATTTGTAGTATTGTTTGCATTATGACTCGATATAATTCATGTTTAACCACTTTTATTTAAATATATTACAACTAAACCTATTATGGGCACTGGTACGTTTAGAAGGCGCTTGCTCACACATTATGGGAAGTATTGATGCTGGTATATTATACATTTATGACCCTTCGGTTTCTCTAATGTCTTCTATTGAAGGGGATAGTATAATTGAACGGATACAAAGACTACTTGGCGATGAATATGACAATTACAAGGAAAGTTTTGAAGCTATATACAAATCTGATCCACTAAAGAATCCTCAAAAATTCTTAAACCATGTTGAAAAATACTTAAGTAAATCAAGTTCAAAAAGTACATCAAATATAAGGATAGGGACATCAACTCGAAAAGTTATCGAACCTTCAATTGAGAAAAATAAGGGAATAATAAATGACCCTGAGAAAAACATGTGTTCCTATCTAGCTAAGAGTGTTTGTATAACTAGTTACTCTATAGGAACGACTTTTTTAGATGAGCCTGAAAATAATAATAAAGATAATATAGAAAAGAATATAGTCTTGACCAATATTTACAATGAGAACTTGGTAGCGAGGAAAGGCTGTCTAACAGATAAGAATTGTACTAAGTACTACATTGAAAATCTTGTAGATTCTATTACTGAAGACTGCTTATGGCTTGATTCTGATTTTGAAATTTACAGTAGGTCTATAAGCAAAAGATGCCAGGATCTTATTGAGATGATAATATCTCAATGTTCAAATTCATGGTTAGATGAATCAGGTGAAAAATATCCTATTATCCCAGTAGGAGAAAGTAGAAAACAAAAAGTCGTGGTTCTAGGTCAAATTGCATGTGATAATGAGAGTCACTTGAATGAACAAAGTATATTATTAATAGGAAGTCGAGAAAGAAGTGGTGGTCATACTTGTGAACTCAGAATTAGAAGCACTATTAAAGATATCACCTTGTACCCAGGTCAAATAGTTGCAGTTATTGGAAATTCGGAGGTAAATGAATTTGGACAATATTGTTTTACTGCTGATGAATTTATTGGGGGTCTACCTCCACAATCACCTAAGGTAACTTTCAAGGAATTATCAAATTCAACTGAGTTATATGCTGCTCAGGGTCAACATCCTGTTCAATGTATTGTATTTTCTGGACCTTTTACCAATGATAAATATCTTGATTTTTCTTATTTGACACGTATATTAGATTATGTATCTAAAGAAAAACCTCATGTTTTGATTTTAATGGGCCCATTTTTAGATGCAAGAAATGAAACAATAAACAATGCAGACTTATATAATCATGATACGGAATCATTTTTAAGTTTTGAAAACATATATTTAAATTTATTTTCTAATTTAATATCTCAATTTGCAAAGCGTAATGAGAAAGTTAAAATTTACATTGTTCCTTCTGAGTATGATGTAGGACATTCATATCCGATACCTCAGCCTAGTCTAGAGCAGTCTTTGACACAATCGAATTTTCCTTCAAATATATATTGGTTAACAAATCCATGTCAAATTTTTATTAATGATTTTAAAATTTATATAACATCTTCAGATGTAGTAACTCCAATGGCTAATTCAATGATTACCAGGAGTGAATTACCACTACTTGATATAATTCTTAGCCAATTTTTATATCAAAGAAGTCTATTCCCTTATCACCCATCTCATCATCCAATTGATCCTAGAAAGCTTTCTAGATTAACACTTTCTGGAGAATTACCTCACTTGATTTTGTCTTCAAATACTATGGAAAGACCATTCGCAAAACCTATACTGGGATACTTATTCCTTAATTCTGGAAATGGGAATATGAAGACTGGTATTTCCTTCTTTTTGTATGCTCCTTCAAAAGATCAGTTGATGAGAGCTCGACAAATAGCTAGGAATTTGACAGATGCATTAGTTCCAATGTATACTAGTGAAAGGATCAGAGTAGATATTGTTGAAATTACTTAGTAATTTCATAAAATATAATACATTCAGTGAAAATACTCCAAATTCATAAATATAAATTTAATTGAGAAAGTGAGATAAATATTAGAAATATATAAAACTTATTAATCTCACAGCTTACAAAATTTCAAAAAAATTCCTCAACTCAAAATACTTTACAAATATTAACTAAAAATTAATTCCAAAAATGAAAAAATACACTTTGTAACTAAATTATACTTATACAAATAGAAAGGAAATAAGACAATAATTTACTATATTATAATTATGAAGTAATGAAATAAAATTCAGGTGTTAGTATTATGACGTGAAAATAAGTATTTATACAACAAAATTATGTATATATTTTCAATATATTTTCAGTCTAATATCTTAGTACGTCTCTTTAGTGTTTCAATACCACCATCTAGCCTTGGTACAAAATCCTTTGGTAAGAGTTTATTACCAATGAGTAATAATTCCCTATATACACCTCTAACTGTGGTTTCACCACTTTTAGCTGCAACAGCAACACTTTTCATATCTATTTGTATATTACATAAATTAGAGACAAAATAAATGGCACCTGCAGCAAGTGAATTAGGTCTATGACTTTTATTTATATATTGTTCTGCTGTTCTACAGACGTATTCAGCAACTCCTACAATCTCATGTGACAATTGAAGATAATGACAAAATCTTGGCATTAATTCAGCTGCTGAAGAGCTTAATGTTGGACCTTTTCTTGGTAAATCTTTCTTAAGCTTATTAATTGCTCTCACAAATTCACGTTCTGAGACACTTCTATCATAAGTTAAAAGTTCCTTAACAGTTCTAGATACACCTTCTTCCCTACAGGCAATATATACAATTGCTAACGTATACTTCTTCCCACTCTTTAATATATTTAAATTGCTCAGCTCCTTAACTATTTCCTTGCATCTCTCTATAATATTGTCATGAAGATTAAAGTTACTAGCTATAAGCCTAAGTTGGCTGAATACTTCCTTAATTAATCTATCACTAGAGGCTTGACCTGAGTGCTTAAGCATAGCTTTCATTAATTTCTTATCTCCAACAACTAACTGTGAATCTGTACCATCATCTAGCCATACATCATTACTAGATCCAACACGTGATTTAGAATTTCCATCATTCCCATCACTTGAAAATGAACGCCATTCTTGTTCTTCATTAATTACTCTGTCCTCTACAACTACTCCACAACGAGTGCAAATCTCTGAACCGGATTTTGAATCATATACAATAATAGAATTCCCTAAACCACAACGTTTACAATGCTTAGATATCCTAAAATTTCGGAATATATGAGCAGAAACTGCAGGCTTAGCTTGACTTAATGAATTTAATCCATAAGGAGTAGATCTATTTATATTATGTTGACTCTCATTATTTGTAGCTACTTTTCCACTATATTCTGGTCTTATTGGACCTGGAACTGTAGTTAATTTAGATGCAAAACTTACAGAATTTCCTTTATGTGTATTTGTGATTGTACTGGATGAGCTATTTAAGTTTACATTATTCTTTGAGTTTGTTAAATTTGAATCCAAACTTGGATTATGAGATATTGACATAGGTTTAGATTCTTTTCCATGCAATGTAACATTATCACCTAAAGTTGAACTAGATATTATTATTCCATTTAGCTCCATTAAATACAAACTTGGTATAAACTTGGCATAAACTTGGGTAGTTTAGTGAGAGAACTGTAGTTCAAATAAAGAATCTTTTCTAATATAGTAGTTCAACAATTGAACCCGCCATCACACTCATTACTTAGTTCAAGAATATGAAGCTAATAGAAGATTGATGATGGGTACTTATAAGGGTAATTTATTGTAATTAATAAATATCCATAATTTGAATCCACTAAATTGACTTCGGTCTGAAATATAAGAATGACAAAGGTACCAGTATCTATTGTTACAGGATTTTTGGGATCTGGTAAAACAACTTTACTGCGTCATATTGTAAAAACATTAACTACTAAGAAAATAGCTATAATACAAAATGAGTTCTCAGATGAGATGGGTATTGAGTCCCCAACAGTAGTAGATTCTGAAGGCCAACTATTTAAGGAGTTTTATGAATTACCAAATGGCTGTGTCTGCTGTTCTGTACGTGGTGAGTTAATAAGAGCAGTTGATCACTTACTTTCTGTAAAAAGATTTGATAAGATATTAGTTGAAACAACTGGGATTACAGATCCTGAGCCTTTAGTCGAAATATTCTGGACTGATGAAGAATTGGGAAGTAAGGTAATGTTAGATGGTATTATTACAGTAGTTGATGCATTAAATATACAGTCTTATCTTAATTTAACCAATAAAGATATCCAAGATATTATAGAATTAAGTATTGAGACAAATAATAAATTAATTACTGAAAAAACTCGGATATTATCTAATCTTTTAATGCATCAGTATGATGATATAAGTATAACTGAAAACAAATATCCTAAACTAGTAATTGAAACAATAAAGCAAATTATAGCTGCTAACAAAATAATACTAAATAAAATTGATTTATTGGATATTAATGAAAACAATAGTGATAGTGATCTTTCTACGATAGAAAAGATTATTCACTTTATAAATCCAACTGCTGAGATATCAAGGACAATTAGATCCAGTGTACCAATAGATTGGATTTTTGATATAAATGGTTTTAATATAAATTCAATATCATTAGAATTTGATAGATTCCAAATTATAAACGAAATTATGCCTATGAACTCAATAAATCCAGTAAATTATATTTCTAATGAAATGTTTACATTTCAGGACTATATATTTAATCCAGAAGCTATAGAAAAATTTATAGCTTTTGTTGTTTGGGATTCTGAAAAATGTAATAATAAATTAGGAACTTTAGTTCGTTATAAGGGTATTTTTAAAGGTTATAAAGATGAAGATAAACAAGAGATCATAGATTATGCTTTGCAAGGGGTTGGAAAGGTATTTGAAGTAGTACCACTAAATTCTGAGACTTTAAAGATTTCAAAATTTTTGTTCATAGGGTTTAATCTAAAAAAGCAGGTCATTCATGCTTCACTTGTTTCATGTATAGCTTAGTATTTATAAGTACAATTTAAGAAAATGATAGCCTTCCTTCCAAATTGGCTCTCGCGCCTATTAGTGGTTATAAGTTATTTGGGTCTACTTTTGATTATTACTTTTTATTTTTACATTTCTGAGAAAGTAGATGCTTACTGATTAAATCTGGAAAAAGTACTTGAGATATGGCAGATAAAGTACAGAAGGTACTAGAAGATATGGTTCCTGAGCTCCTAGACTTAGGTAAGAGAGAAGTCTTTTCTGGTACAGAAATTCGTAATATTATAGAGAGACGACGGGACTTTGAATATAAGTTAGCCTCTAAAACTCCTTTATTAGGTGACTTTTTAGAGTATATAGAGTATGAATATGAGTTAGAGAGAATAAGATTTGCAAGGACTAGAAAGTTAGGTCTGAAAAAACGGACAATTGGAGATTACTCTATTATTCGTATAATCCATTTTATTTTTAGAAGAGCCTTAAGAAGATATCCAAATGATGAGAAGCTGTGGCTACAGTACATCGATTTTTGTCTAAAATCTGGATCTTCGAGAATTTTACAAAGGAATATGATCAATGCTTTACGCAATTTACCAACTAGTGCTACAATTTGGATAATAATGGCTGATAGAGAATTTCAAAGTGGGAATGCAAAGTCTGCTCGTTCTATTTTAATACTAGGTCTAAGGATAAATAAATATTCTTTCTTAATGTGGCGTGGATTAGCTCAGCTAGAGGCCAATATAATATATAAATTATATTTAAATAAGTATACAAAGTCAGAGCTTGCTTTAAGCGCACAGTACTCTAAAAAAGTTACAGCTACTTCATTAGAACCAATTTTAAAACATGCTTTAACTAGGATAGAGCCAGAGGGGCATAAACATGCATTTTTAGTACATATGTATCGTATATTGTATAATTTATATTTGATAAGAAGAAGTGGTACTAATAGCGATACTTGTAGCAAGAAAACACCTGAGATTCATTATTTATCAAATTTTGAGACAACATTAACAACGAATATATATGATAATGTAAGTTCTCAGCCAATATTTGTAGTATTCTTTGGAATAATAAAGATGATAAATTTGAGTAAAGAATCAGATAAAGATTTTATTCAGGATCCTAATGAGATTATTACTTATATTGAATGTATGATAAATGAGTCTTTAAATTTATTACTTAAAAAGGAAACTGAAGGAGCTGGTATTTTTTCAATGTTATTAATATGCAGATTCCTATATCAATGTGGCTTGAATAATATGGAGGAATTTGATGGGTGGAATAGTGAAGAAAAAAATAATTTTGATAAATCAAGAAATGTGGTGGATTTTGGTTTTTCATTTTCGGATCTAAGTGATTCTTTAGAGTACTCCACGAATATGGATTATAAAAATAATAGCTCTACCATATTTAAAGGAAATTTTCTTAAATGGTTATCTTTTTCTTCCTCAAAGGGTATTATTGATTCTTACAATATTTGGCCAAAGTCAATGTTAGATCTCCTCACTGTAGAACCATTCATTTGGAATTGTTGCATATTATCTAAGCCAGGCACTGATCAAAGTGAGTTTGATGGATTAAAGAACTCATCTAAAATATTGGAAATCAATAATATTAAAAAAGAGTCTTTGTTTCCTCAAAAACTTCTTCTAAATTTCAAATTATTTATCCAAAATAATGTCTTATCAGATGAGAATAATGTAAATAGGATCTACTCAAAATTATCTGATATATATAAACATGTATTGAGTATGAAAGTTCAACAGAATTTATCTATAGCTCGTGTAATGCTAATTGAAGCTCTCTTATACTGCAAATCTACATCTCCATCAAATACACTAGTTTCTACAAACGGATTTGATGGATATGAATCACTATGTGAGCCTTCTGAATATATTTTAAAGTGGAAGTACCTTGTCTATAAACTGATGAAGGATTTAGATAGTGTTCATATTACTGAACTTATTGATCTAATTAAAGAAATTCATACAACTATAGCTAATCATGATATACAAGCTAAAGATAGCAGAATAATTGACTTGCATAGCTTTTTAGAATTAATATTTTTACTCTTTAATGGGATTTCAAGCAAGTTGAACAGAAAATCAGATATTCAGTTAATTGAGGAACTTTCTAAGCTTAAATATGACTTTGTTTGTGATGCATTAATAAAGTTTCCAGTTATTATTAATCCCCCACATATTCCATACTTCATATTTAATATGCTTATATTTTGGTCTATAGATGATATTCAATATTCACCAAATTTTATTGGTGAATTTGTTGATACCAATCAATTTATAAAATCTGAGATAAATTTCATCACAAAAGATATTCCAATACTCTCTTTTATAATAGAACATAAGGAATCTGGAAGAATCTCTAGATTATCACATTATAGGCAACGAAAGATTATATATACTGGAAAAGTTACAAGGTTAGCAAATATAATCAGATTACCCACTAGAATTCGTCAAGTTATATTATTGTCTTCATATTTATCTATTCTAGCATGTGCAATGATTGAATTTTCGTGTAATTTTCGTTCCATACTAAAGCATGGACCACGTGCATTAAATGATGCAGATATTTATGAGACTACTCTAAATATATTTAGTTATTGGAGAAGTATAATCGAAGAACTCCAAAATATCAAAGCTGATATTACAGATATACTTCAATATAGCTATCTTAAGTATATTCTATTTACAAGAGTTGTGGAAGATATTATGAATAGGAGATTGATAAGTGTATCGAATACATTTCCTGTATCCTCAACTGCTTTACTATTACAAATGAAAAATAGTCAAATACCACTATTTAAGGGTGGGAATTATGATTCAGACATTCAAATTTTGTCTCGTATGCCGTTAGATGACATAAGAATAAAGATGATTCTTGATGGGAATCCTCATACAAAAATGGATCCTTATTTATCTAATATAATTACAATACTAGATCCAATGCCATGCATTGATAAATGGACTTGCTTTGTTTGCTCACTTTTAGCGAAGGCATAGAGTAGTGTTATTTTTTGTTTAGGGTTATTATGCGACTAAAATTCAAATTTGATCTCCTCTGTACTTTCACTTATTCTGCACATCTAATTTCGGTACCCTATATCCCGCTTTTTAGGTTAATACTACCGCTAAAGATTCTGTAAGAACTTAATATTTGTACGTATTGATATATGATATATGACAAAAAAAGGTAATAAGATATATTAAAAGTTTACTAATATAGAATTCTTTATATATTTGAGTTGATTGGGGGTATTTATTGTTTTAGTTCTATATGAAATACTTGCTAGCTATTTAAGTAGACTTAATAAAACCCCTTTAGTTTAAATGGGACTACAAGATGATAATATATTGGATTTAGACGAAACATTATATATAAAACAAAGTTTTTATGGATATGATATATCATGGGATAATGTCATACAAAGATTACTGAGTACTGGATCATTAAAATTACCAATAACGATAGATCACGCTGTGTTTGCAGGCAATATATTTTATATTTCATTGTTATCAGGGCAGTTATTAAGATGGTGTCCTAATGAAAGGATCACAGATCTAATAACACTAGAGCCACCTATAGGGATAAGTAGTATATTTGATAATATGTCAAGTAGCTCATCCTCTACACTTCAAGTATTTACTGATAGTACAGGACATCATGCTTTAGTATCTATTGGGACTGGAGAGACATGGTATCTTCACGGAAGTTTTACTAAGGCTAGACATTTATCAAAACTTAGCCGCTATTATATTCAAAGTGTAGGATGGAATAATTGGGAGAATAAGAAGAAATCTAGTTCTTCAGTATCTATTATAATAGGTTGTAGATCTGGTACTCTATTAACCACAATTTTAGGTCCAGATATATCTTCAAGTTCAACTGTTATTCGTATTTTATATGAAATACCTAGTTCTCCTATATTAGATATTTATTTAGATTCTATAAATTTTGAAGATAATAAATTTCAAGCAAACAGTGAGATAGATATTTCATCTTTTGCAGTAATTGTTGCTACTTCTAGCAGACTACTTTTATGGAGTGGATATAGCAGGATTCTTGATTTATTTATGAGCAATGAGAATATAGGCACTGTTCAGAAACCTGGTCTACAGATTGGTAGTATAGAAAGTAGTGATTCATTTACTACGAAAATAAGAATCTTGGATTATTCTTGTAATAAAAAGATTTTATTATGGATAAATAGTAGGGATGTAAAAGCTTATCCATTATACCACAAAGATGAAATATCACTAATAAATAATTCTAATATGATACAAAATCAACCAAGTAAGTATTATACTATTGGCTACCCAAACAATTTTGATTATTTGAGTTACTATAACAAACGACCCAACTCTATTGAATGTACTAGATATCACATTATATTTCTATTTGATGATTCCATTTCAATTTTATCTGCAATATCCTGTAAACCAATAATAAAAACATTGGTAGGAACTTCTATTAATCCTGTTATGTCAAGAAGTGGGTATACAACAGAGAGAAATAATTGTAATTTTCATCAGGTGCTCAGAAATCTGGTAATAAATTACTCTAAATTACTGTTCTCTAATTCATCTGAGACAATAAACTCCAAATATTTCCTTTGGGCTTATTCTGATGAGTTTATTTATAAATTAACCCTTGTTAATGAAGAGGAAATATTATGGAAAGAGTGGTTATATATTGGGTTCTACAAAGAAGCTCTTCAAAGTATTGACATAAGCTGCTCAGACGAACAAATTTTGCAGAGAAAACGAGATTTAATATACCGTCTTGAAATAATAGATCATTTACGCAATGGGAATATTCAAGAAGTGGCACACTTACTTTCTAAATTAACTAGTATTTCATTTAATGATATCTGTCTAATGCTTATTCAACATAATTACTGGTTTGGAATTCTTATATACCTTAAACATAAATTTCTAAATTTATCTAAAAGTTTATCTAACTTAAATTCTTCTGCTGAATTTATTGTTTTATCAATTTGGTTAGTTGAGGTTCATTGTTATATTTTATCATCCTTAAGTGTATGCAAGAATTCGGGCTGTGACCAAGCCCAAGGTATCATCAAAGAGGATATAGAACAAAATTTAGCATATGGTAAACAAAAAGTAAATATACCATTTTTGACAAGTAAAGATTCTAATAAAACTGAAAGAAATACTCCAACATCTTCAAAAGACCCAGGTATTTTAAATATGAGTAATTCTGAAGATGTATCCCCTAAGATTTCATATAAAGAAATAAGATTACAAACAATAGAGAATAGAACTGAAGAATCTAACAAAAATTTTAGAAAGTTGGATAATACTGTAGACCCAACCTTATCTTTTGAATCAATATCATTATCACTGAGGAATATTTTGCAGATAGTATCTGGTATTGATGAAATACAGAGTATTCTATATAGAATTCTTTTGCAGTATGATTGCAAGGAGGAGTTTTTTTACTATGCAGAGTTATGCAATGATTGGAATGTTGTAATACAAGAGCTAATTTATATGGGACTAGTTAATAGTAGAGATACAAAAAGGTGTTATGAGAAACTTTTGGCTGTTGATAATATAAGTAAGAGAGATTCTTTTGTATACAACTTTGCTCCTTTACTTTACATTTTAGATGCAGGGCGTTTTGTATCACTTTGTACTCGTCCTTCTCTTTCTACAATAAAGTTGGAACTTCTCCTTCCATATATCTTACAAGATCCAATTGATATATATAATTTTGAGGAAAGAAACTACAATTTGAATCAGCTTGGAATAGTTTTAATTGAGCATTTTTTAAGATCTATAAATAACTTTGTAGATGAAAAAGATAATTCTTCTAAAGAATCAATAAATAAAATTGGAAGAATAAATACTTCTGCAAGATTAGGAATACTTGCTACTTCTAATCCTTGGAATGGCTCTAAAGCCGTTTGGAATGTCTTAGCAATTCTTTGCTCAAAAATGGAAAATGGAGAGGAACTTTTATTATCTTACATAGCTCCTCTACTTGAACTTACTAGTACTTACGAAGCTAACGATAATGATATATTAGGATTGGGTTATTCTGAGAAATATATAAAACAACTAAATGAATTTTCTATTAAATCTGTAGAATTTGATTTACCGTTTCTTTTAAGTATATGTAGAACTAAGCGTTACAAACGTTTAGAAGTATACATATGTTGTTTACTAGGAATGTATGATATGGGAATGGAGCTTTGCTTAAAGGAGTTACAAAATATTTCATTAACAAGAGAAATAATATATAGATTTATAGATAATAGTAGCCGAAGAAGATGGATATTAGATCTAATAAAACCTTTAGGAAAAAAGGGAGATATTGAGAGCTTGTTAAAATTACTAGATGCATCTCCTCAAGGTATCCTAACTTTATCGGATATTCTTGAGGTTATACCAGACTCTTTACATTTAGGACTATTTCAAAAACCTATTGTTGATACTATTCAGTTATATGACCAGTTACTGCAAAAACGCCAAAAGGCTAATAATGATTATATGCGTAATTATCAACATCTACAGAGTGATGTTTCAGCTATTCATTCAAATTTTAATATTCTAACAAGAAATAGTATTGAATGTAATAGCTTATGTGGCATATGTTTCGAAAATGTATTAGACTCATCTCCATGTTTTTCATTATTGGAGGTTAAAAAATTTATTGAAGACCTACAATTCAATTGCTTTGATAATTTAGCTTATCAAAATATTTTGGATAACTTCTTTACTTCTGATAACTTAAGTGTTTACTCTACATGGAATATTAAAAATAAAAGTGCCAAAACCACAAACTTTTCTGCAATTACATATGATTTGTCTAATTATTCTAAAATACATGAAAGAGATCAGGTATTTTCTAATTTACAACAAAATAAAGAATTGAGCGAAGATAATGGGACTTCAGTTAAGAAATTGATTTCTCCATCAGGCTCTAAAATAACAACACCTTGTAATCTCGAAAATAATAAGAGGTTAGAAAGAGATGATATCCAAAATAATAAGTATTCTGGTTATTTTTTGAAATATTATAGCTCAAAAGTTCTAGTATTTCCATGTTCACACTCCTTTCATTTTGGATGTGTTCTATTTACAATTGTGTCTTTAATGACAGAAGAAGAAATCCCCAAGATTAGGAGGATGATACAAAATATATGTGATTCTGCATCAAAATATAATAAAAAAAGTACATCTCCTAATAGTACTAGTTTTCAGCACTGGAATAATGAGATATCTAAAATATGTACCCAAGAGTGTCCTTTGTGTGGTGAAAGCATGATTAGAAGTGTACTCAAACCATTTATTAACACTGAATCTAATTATGATGAATTAGAAGCTCAAACATGGACAATTGAGAATTATTAGAAGTTAGGGAAATAGCATATTAGGAACTTCAAGGTATGCTAATTTATATATTCAATACTTGAAAATAAAGAATAATAGTAAATGTCTCGTCTTGCATATATATATGTACTTGCAAACATTCATAATAGAATATATAAACAATTCATGGTCAAATGACCATTATATTCTTTACACTATTAGTAAAACCATATTAAAATGGAAGAGAATATCTATTCTATACTTTTTTAGCAATTATTCTCGTGCACAATTCTAAATATTTTTGTTTGTAGATCTTGAAATTAAGTTTTTTTTTTCTTATCTAATTAATTTGATTGAACGATAAATTTTCTTTGTTTATTGTAGATTTATTATTACTGTTACTGTCATTTCTAATAAGCTTAAAGCTTTGTAATACTTCATTTTCATCTTGTATATGTTGATGTAGAAGAGGTTTTTTGCCAATTCTAAAGACATTAAAACCTATTTTAAATAGTTGTTGATGGTTCAGGATATTTCTACCATCAAATATAAAAGCTGGTTTATTCATTTTCTGATAGTAGAGTTCATAGTCTATATTTGCAAACATATCCCAGTCTGTGCAAACTACTATAGCATGAGAATCCATAATACCTTCTTCCAACGAAGAGACTACATTAATATATGGTAATTTTGTCCTATTTTTAGAATTATATCTAGCTAATTCTGTAAGATCCTTGATTTCCTCTATACTTATTCTTTTGTAAGTACTTTTTTCGTTATAGTTCATAGGAAAATCTTCACTTCTAACTTTTTCTTTATTATATTTAAGTAAATCTCCAGAATTATTCAAATTGACACTTCCCAGTAGTGCTGTAGTATATCTTTCATATATATATGATTCATCATTATTATATTTCCCATCTTCTAGCAAGTAATCTACCAAATTATGATTTCCAGTTTCAATAAATTCCTCCCTGATGCTTCTAAATTTGACACAAGGATCAAAAATAGATAATTTAGCTCCTTCAGTATGAAGTTTTTCACATATGGTTGTAGCTGCAGTTTCACGTGTATCTCCTGTATTATTCTTAAAAGCAAATCCTAAAATCAAAATCTTCTTATCTTTAACAGTATGAAACATTGATTTAAGAATAATTTCTACAAATAAATCCTTCTGGTATTCATTCAATTGAATCACACTTCTCCAGTATTTTGCATCCTTAGATAGTCCATAAGATTCAAGAATATAAGATAGACATAGTACATCTTTTTTAAAACAACTTCCACCAAAACCTAAAGAAGCATTTAGAAATTTGCTTCCAATTCTGCTATCCATACCAATAGCCCTTGAAATTTCGGATATATCAGCTCCTGTAACATTACATAGTCTTGAAATGGAATTAATAGATGATAGTCTTTGTGCCAAGAAGGCATTTGCAGTGAGTTTTGAAAGTTCTGAGCTCCATACATTCATAAATAAAATTTTTTCTTTTGGTATCCAATATTCATATATCTTACTGAGAGTATTCATACAATATTTACCTATTTCTGTTTCTATTGGACCTCCTATTAAAATTCTATCAGGAAATTCCAAGTCATGTATAGCAGTTCCTTCAGCAAGAAACTCAGGATTAGATAATACTATAAACTCTATCTTATCATCGGATTTTTGTGAATTTAATACTTCCTGTAAAGCATCTGCTGTATGCACTGGAACTGTAGATTTCTCAATTATTATTTTACTATTTTTAGAATATCTCGATATAGACCTTGCACAGGATTCCCATGATGTTAAATCTGCTATTTCACCCTTACCTATTCCATAGTTTTTTGTAGGAGTGTTTACGGATACAAATAAAATATCACATTCACAAATAACCCATTCAATATCTAAAGTGAAATACAAATTATTATTCCTAGTTCTCTTTAATATATCAACTAATCCTGGTTCATATATTGGTAAATTAAAGTCTTCAGAATTCCATTGGTCAATTACTTTGGGATTTTTGTCACAAACATGGACAGATAAATGTGGACATTTATTTGCTATCATAGCCATTGTAGGACCTCCTACATAACCAGCACCTATACATCCTATTCGATTTGTGTGAATTATCTCCATATTTTCCAATTTCTGCCAAGTTATTGGGTATTACCAAATTAACTCTTCATATTAAGCTAAGATACGATGCTTGATATGAGGCTAACTAGCTAGTATTAGTATATATATCAGTTTTAATAATGAGCTCGTTAAGGGGTTTATTATATACTTAGGCTACTGTTATTTGAGGAACTATATAACTTTTTCCTAAATTCAAGTTTTCTCAAAAATTACTTTATGGAATCAAAAGAAGAAAAATATAACATAATTATATTGTAGTTAATGATTACATAAAGTAACCTAGCTTTAATATAACCAGACAACTATCACATTTAGATTTAGATTAATTATCTACCATATTTTTGAAAAGACCATTCTGTATTATCTAAAGGACAAACATTTCTTGTCTTAAGCCATCGAGATATACAATGTAGGTGAAACGCATGGTTACATTGGCCCCAGGTAACAGTGCATTCATCACTTCTTTGCATAGAGTTGTTTGCTTGACATTCAATACATAGATCCATGATGTGATTTCTGCATATAGCACAGTTATCAACTACAATATCCCATGACCACAATGCAACTGCATTCCACTTTTTTATCTCAAAACGTTTAATAGAGTCAGATTGTATCTTGGTATTTTGATTTTCTACATTAGCATCTAGAACTTCGCCATTTAAACTAGATTCAGTTTTTTCACCTATTATATCAACTTTTATGGACTCAATTGTCATCCCTAGTTACTTTATATAGTACTCTATTTCATTTAAGTTGAATAAAGAAAACTCCCAAAAGTTAAACCTTATTTAAGTATTGAGGCTGTGTATTCCGTCATAAAGTTGGCGCTTTTAAACCACTAAAAAAGGTAATAACTGGGACTAGTTTTTAGAAGATAACTACAACTAATCGGAGTTGCAAGGATAGTAAATAGTTGTTTTCGAATTAGTGGGTTAATTTTTAATATATATTATAGGTAAATGGCTAAGAGTTTGCGAAGCAAAGTAAAGCGTAGATTTCGCACAGCTAAAAGGCTACTAATTAGAGATACGTTAGAGGCAAGAAGAAATAATGAGAAATCTCAGATACTTAAGGAAATAGGAGAAGGTATATATACTCAAAAGTATTCTCCTCTAAATGGATTTTTGTATCCTGAGTCAGAAAATTCTTTTATACCTCAGAGAAATAGGGATCCAGCAATAGACTTTAGATCTCAATCAACAAGTATAGCAGGATTTATGGGTCCTGGGAATAGAAGAAAATTTTATCCTGAAGAAAATATCCCTAATTTAAGTATATTGGGTAATAATAGGGTATCAACTAGCAAAGATGTTATAGTAGATAACTCTTGTAAAATGTCTGACTAAACTTGTATACATTACCTTTTGATTGTGCTAATAGAGGACTTCAAGTCATTAAGATTTCGGAATATCCTAGAAATTGTATCAAGGAAATACTTAAGACATATCAATAAGAGAATATTTAAAAAAGGTGTATTGAAAATGTAAAATATATGAATAATAAAATTTATCAAAAAATTAAGAGCTCATTCTAAATGTTTTTGAAGGATAAATTAATCTAGGTAAAATCTAGAACTTCTAAGACTCTAGAAAGTTCTACATACATACGAATTTGATTGAGTGACATATCTAACCCATCTAAAGTTATTATGAGATCTTTGTTTATCTGTTATTTTAAGATATTTAATTTGTAAGTTAGAAACATTGAACATTGGGATTTCAAAATTCAGATATACAGGTCCAATCTCTCTTTTTAATATATTTGTAGGTATAGATGAATTTAGTGTAATTTTACATTTAAGAGCAATTTCTGTTTTCCCTGGTATTCTCTTTATATTCCATACTATTTTATGCTGTTTTTCATTGTAAAATGAACTTTGAGGGATTGGAATTAGTGGATGAATTGTCTCAAATATTATGTTAGATACTTTCTTTGGAACTGGACACGTTATAATTAGATTTGTAGTATGTAAATTAGATGGTATTTCAGACTTTATTTTGATAACAAAATCCAACTTTGTACAGTCACTCCGATTATTTCTATTATTATCTGATAGGTTCCCTATTGATTCAAATATATTCGGTGAATTTCCACTTGGTTCAATAATAGTTGTTGTCTTGAAAGGAATTTTAAGGCATCCAGTTGAAACTCGGTAATTCATCAAAATGAACTCTCCTTCAGGAGGTCTTAATATAATGATCTTATTTTGCAAAAATTCATTAACATCAACGCATTCATGAAAGTTACAGTCATCTATGACTGTTGCTAAATCTGAAGTTATATTTAATGGACTTGTTGAGGTATAGTTATAATCATCACTTAGTATTATATTATCGGTAAACCCAAGCATTAGCTCAGGTTCCCCAATAAGATAGCTTTTCATAAGGATACTCCCATCTATATTACACCTTACAATATTTCCATTATAATCTAAAACTACAGTTACTCTTTCAAATATATCTACAAAAATTTCATTTTTTCTTTCAATCATTGTATTATAATTCCCAAAAAGAGAGAAAATCTTATTATCATTTTGAGATATTACAATTGACGAATTTATAGGTCTTTGAGTAGCATTACTAGATATAGTTTTAGGATAGTGTGTAGTCATAGAGTGGTTGGTAACTGGACCAAGTGATTTATTTATTCCTACAATACCTGGACTACTAGTTGATAACATTCCAGCAGGTATAATTGATAAAGTTTGAGGAATAGCATTAGCGAGTTCTATTATTGAAGAGGAATTTAGTATATTTTTCCCATATAACAGATCACTACATTTAGTTATAATTATCTCATTATATATACAATGTTTTAGTTGCTCGGTATTTGTTAGTTGAGGATATCCATAGTCCACTATTTCATCAATTAATTCATAAATGAGAATAAAGTTCTTACGAATAGATTCTTCATTAAGAACCCCACAAAAATCTCGAACTACTTTAATTACTCTATATAGTAACTCTACAATATAACTTGGACACACATTAAACATACTTGTACAGACGAAGTAAAGACCATTTTGAGATAGATAAATGTAATTAAGACCTTTGAAGTTAAACATTGGACAACAATCACCCTGGTTTGTTTTAATATACTTGTAGAACGCATCATGGACAATATTAATACAGTAATATCTATTCTCTGAACGAAAATTACGTAATATTATGGTATCTCCTCGACCATTTAAAACCATAAATTGGTGAATCATTGTTTATATTTGGAATTGCAAGTCTTCCTAACTACTATTACGAAATTCACTAGGCACGTAATATATATAGCGGGGTATGACAATGATACCAGGCGCCTTATGCATATGCATATGCATATACAAAAAGTAAAACACTCAAAACTAAATGAGATTGTTAGAACTAGGGCATATTTGAAGGTTTCTTATGCACAATATTAATGTCTACCTTATTTTTCTTTTGTTAATTCTATTGCATTTCTTAATTGGTGCATATTGTATGATAGAAAAGATTGACTCGAGAACTATTGGAGGATCAAATGCCTATATTTGGCTTATAAAATCACCAAATGTTGTTACTCAAGATTTAAATGAACCACCTAGATATTCTTTTGGTTTAGTACCCGGTGGTTCAATCTCAGTAGATTTAAATTTTGATATCTGGAATATTTCAGCAGAATCTTCGAGCAATATTAATGGTTCAAATGACTGGATTCCCTTTTTTGGAGTTTCTCTTACGAAATTACAGGAATCGGATAATAGTTCTAACAATTTGGAAGGTATTACATTTTTTGATAATGTTAATGAATATAGTATACCAAAAAAACGGGAAAGCATGAATAACAATCTATCTAACGATAATTATATTACCTATATTGAAGACAATATTAACAATGATAAATATGAAAGTAATATTTTAAATAAAGACTCTGAACATAAATTACACTTAAATTTAACTAGAAGACCTTATAGAGATATTTATCACTTTGGAAAACTAAAGATGCAAGAGAAAGACATCCTTAACTCACTTTCAAGACATAATGAATCTAATAAGGAAGCTAATATTACATCTAATGAATTAACTAATTCTAATTTTAATTTTACTTATGAAAATAAGATTTTGAATGATAATTTCAAGACTAAAACCTATAAACAATTTCTAGATAGAAAAAATTCTAGTTTTAATAAGGAAAAGTCAGATGTGGTGTGCAAAAATCAAATGTCAAATTCATCTTCAATTATACCTCAATTACTAAACAATGAACATATTTCATCAAGATCCTCCAGCAAATATAAACATATAAAAAGTGTGAAACCATCTTCTGTTCATTCATTTGTACCTCTTTGTAGTATCCCAAAAAGCTGCCTTATAACATTAAAAAGTGACGAGTTAAATTCTTTAACATGTGGATTACATTTAATAAATCTTGATGTACAAGAAATGACTACTTCTTTTCTGCAGAAGGTAAATAAGTTAATAGAAAATGTTATAAAAAGAGGCTTAACTTACTGGAATCCAATAATTAGAGTAATAATTAAAGGTCCGATACATACATATTTCAGAAATAAATGTATTGAGGTAATAGAGAAAGAATTAAGTATGGGTAATCAAACTAATAAAATTGATAGTAATCTTAAAATATCAAAAATGAATGGTTCATTTACTGAAACAACAAGATTAATACCTAAACTAAGTATGGCCCTTTCTTCTATACTATTTAATAAGCAATCAGTTTCTAATTCATCATATATAGATGTATTCTTTAAAGATTTGCCTTTATATGAAAATTATAAAGATCAGTTGACTACAATGACTCTACAAAATGTTTATCTCCTACTTCTGAATAGTGAACAATTGGCTGCTCTTAGTCATTCCTCATTACATGAACTCGCTCTCCTTTCATTTTCATCTTATCCTCCATATTATATTGTGAGCACATATCTTAGAAGTACTCTAAGAGTACCAGTGAAAAATTCTAAAATTCAGATAAATTTTGTTTCTTCAATATTAGATAGGTATACAATATTGGTTGTTAATGGAGATAGAGTCCCTTTGTCCATTACTGGTAGTATAAATATTCAAAATCCATCACCTTTAAATCATCTCTCTTTCGAAAAAAGGAGAGAAACATTTATTCTTGATACAATGCTGACATTATATTTTCTAGTTTGGGTTGCATACTTGCTCGATTTTGTTTATTCCCTAGGATTTAGACTGAGAAACATGAACAATGTCAATACTCTACATTCTACACTGCAATGGTCTTCTCTTCAACTTTTAAGTATGGTTATATTGCTCTTAAAACCAATTTGTATTTTATTTGACAAATATAATCTTGTTAACTACTGTATATATGGAGAACTTTCAATGCTTGCATGGTCAGTTCCTAGAGTTTTATCAAGGAGTTTTGATACCCTATTACTTCTTTATTTATTACTTATATCTCTTGGCTGGAAAGTATTAAGAGACAATCTACTTACATTGGAAACTCGTTTTGTAACTGCTATTTGTATTATTTCACTATATCTTGGTATTTTTGAAATAACTATCAGTGCTTTTCAAATTGCTAGATACATTCTTCATGCACTTTCTTATTTATGCATTATCATAGCTACAAATATTAATACTAGTCTCTTAAATCATACAATATCAGACCAAAATATTTCCCCTAGACTCGGAGTATTATATAAAAAGTGGCAATCTTATATATATTTTAGATGGATTTTCATTTGTTCTATTATTAAGCCCTCTATACTTTTATTTTACCGTATAGGCATCTTACAACCAAATGGCTTTGATGACTGGATTTATACCTTAATTGACTATTTATCTGATTTTATATTACTAAATGTCATTATATACCTATTTAGACCATTTGAAGTGCCAGAGTTATTTAAACATCTTCATGTAAACAGTCAATCAGATTACTCAAATATTAGTACAAGTTTTGAAATGCCAATATGGACTACCACACTCTAGCTGAAATATAACAATATTATTAAGGCAAATGTTTGACTTGATATAAAAATGAGGTTATTTTCTCTTAAGGCCTTAAGGAATTGTTTTATCATATTTTAAATTCCATGTCTTTTTAAAATTAATTACAAATAAAAGGAGATACCTTTATAAAAAGACTAATGGTATATTATAAGAGTTAACTAGATTATTTTAGTTACAAAAAAAATTTATATAGTAGTAAAAAAGTCATTTCATAGACAATAATATTGCCTATGCCGTCATCATGTATTTTTTTTAATGCCTTAGCACACAATACATTTTACCGCTATATATTCAGCCCCCAGGAACACACATCCAAGGTAAAAGAAAGTAGCAGAGAAAATTTAGAGGATTAAGAACTTTAGAATTATAAAAAGCAAACAACTAAAGGAGAATAGGTTCTAGCACATGTCTGGATAAATTGGGATATCGAGGACTTTTAGGGATATTCTGAGATTTGTTTGTTCAATATTGATTACTATCATACTTAAATATAGTATTTTGGTAATGATAGTTTAAAATGTCACTACGAGGACTAGTTATTGGTCCAACTCAGATGTTGGTGGAAAGTGTATTGAGGAGAATTAATGAAAACCTTCTTGATTACTTCATTAATTTACCTGAGAGTATTTGGCTAAGTGGTTTTTTGGATCAAGTTCATTTAAAAGATGTAATGTTTAATACTCGTGCATTTTCAAATGAATGGTATTCACTTGATATCCCATTTCGTTTGAAATATGGGCACATTGGTAGAGCTAATATTCAAGTACTTTTTGCTCATTCTAAATTAATTGTTGAAGTAGAAGATATGGTTATAATTGTAGGACCAAATTTGGCATATAAATCATATGCAGATGTAATTCAAAGCACAATAGACAATGTAGCAAGTCACATAGAGCAATTTAGACAAATTCAGACAATGAGAAGGAATAAAGATGACAATGAGGATACTGGTAGCTCAGATGGAAGTAAAGAAACTTTTCATTATAAAAACTCAGAAGTTAAGCATATACCAAATAATATAGAAGAATCTAACACAACTAATAAAGAAGGTTTAAATACTTTATTACGTTGGTTATTTCGTTATGTACCAGACTTATCATTTACTATTAGAAATTTGTATATCCGATATGAAGATGATATATTGGACTCATCTCATCCTGTAGCTGGTGGAGTACACATCAATTCAGTAGTAATTAATCCCGCAAGAAGTTGTTGGGATTTAGAATGGCCTTCAGATACGAATGATAATGTAATGTTTGTTTCTCATAGTAGTGATTTTTCAAACAAAAGTAATAAGACAATAAACTCTTCAAATAATGTGAATTCGAGTGATAGCCCACAAGTAGATACCTCATCTACTCTACAATGTAATTCTAAGAATCAGAGTAGTTCAAATATAGATCCCCGAGGGATTTTTAATTTGAAGATTAGAACATGTGGAGTATTTTGGGATGATGACTCAGCTCCCTTTATCCCTATGTCATTACTTGAGGAAACAGAAGCCTCTGATATAAAATATGGTGTTTTTTCTGCAATAACTACAGATGATATGCAAAACATGGTTAATAAAAATTTGAGTTATCATACATGGGTGATTTCTAACTTAAATATATCATCACAGTTTGGCTTCGTAGATCCAAAAAATATAAAATCACCTGATAATTTGAAAGATGTAGAACTAAATACTAAATCAAAATCAGACCATTTGTCACAAAGTTCATTTTATAATTCGTCTAAATCTCATATAATGGATAATTATTCGTTACCAAATATGATAACAATACTTAACGTAAATATTCATAATGGTCTAATCATCAATATTTATCCGCATTTGGTACATGGAATTGTAAGACTTTTAACTTCTTGTAGTCAATTCTATACATGGACCCAAGTTCGGAGATTTCGCCCTATAAAACGACCTACTAATGGTGTAAATGCTGATGATACAAGGAAAATATGCTGTGAATGGTGGAGATTTATTCTTCAATACTGTCGTTATGTACGTAAAGAAGAAAGTGGATTTAATAATCTAAAAGATGAAATTAATTATAGAATAGAAAGGAAGCGTTATATAAAGATTATAAAACGCTGGAAATGGATTGAATTAATTGTAAATGGTACCAAGCCAATATCTGATTCTGGCAGAATCACATCTATCAGTTCTTTCAATCTTGAATCTGGAGGTGTAGTTATGCCTAATAATACTGGAAATAATATTAAAAATACTTTCGTCCAATTTTCCAACGGTGCATCATCAGAAATATGTTTATGTGAATATTGGCGTTATGAATTAAAAGTTTTACAATTTTTGGCTATCAGAAGTGAGGATATTAACTTTATATTGACAGTATTGCAGCATCAACCATATTGGACTATAGCTCAGTGGCATATATTGGCAGAAAGAGAATTTGAAGTTGAATTTGCTCTAAGTCAAAATCATAATATCCAAAATACACCAAATATCAAAAAACGTTCTAAAAGTATATCTAACAACCTAACACTAGTTGCTTTCGGTTTACATACTCAGAAAGACACTATTTTGTGGGATCTTGTTGACCAATTAAAACATAGTTTGTCAAAGTGCATACTAGAAACTTCAGAATTTCATTCAAATATTAATCACGATATAAAGTCATCAAAATTTAGTGGTTCATTTACTACAAATGCTCCAATAAATTCTTCATCTTATCCTGGTATAGCTGAATTAAATATTTTTTTATTACAGAACAAGGAATATCATCCTTATATTTTGTATGGTGAAAATATCCTACCATTTGAAACTAATGATATATTAATTGACTTCTTTGGTAGTAATTCACAGAAATTTACAAATAACGATGAAACTTGTAAAAAGTATGAAGATTCTAATATTTATCAAAGAAATTATGAGACAAATCCACCATATTGTAAAAAGACTTCATGGCATCCAGTTCGTTTAAGATTGCATTTGTGGGGACGTTTTTATGATGAATACTTCGATGCTTTTCCATTATCTTTGTCACAAACAATGGAACTCAAACAGCTCATCCAATTCAGTCATTTCCTTGATTTTCAACAAATTAATGCAATAGCATTTGTTGAATATGACAGCACATTTACACTATCAGCAAGCAGTTCATTTGATTTAGTTTCATTAGCAGCTGTTGCTTCCACTAGTTCAGATATATTTAGAACTCAAAATAAACTTGTAATAACTCCTGCTAAACATAAAGTTTTAAATATAAATATGAATAGTTCTTTGGATAATGTGCTCCATGATCATAAATTTGAAAATTACCTTATAAATGAAGATGAAAATTTTAGACCATTTGAATTTGAGAAACAATTAACTGAATTTTATAAAGAATCTCTGAATTTTCCAGAAGGTTTAAATAAAATGACAGAGGAAGGTTTTCAACTTCCAAAAATACTACAAAATAGACTTATTAGTATTTGTATTCCAAGATTTGAGATAAACTTGTGTCATTTGGTTCAAGATAATATAAATGGGAAAAATCTTCTATTAGATACCCAAGCTCAGGATACTAATAAATATCCAGGTATATTATCAAGTTTTTTAGCTCAAAGTAGAAGCTCATTATCAAATTCTACTCAGTTAATAATCTCATTCACACCAAGAAAACTATTTGGAGTTGTTTTTAACTCTTTAGCTTTTAAAATAAATACTTTTAATACAGTAAGGATAAACTGCTATTTAAGGAAAGTGGATTTAGTTGCTTGGAATCACAGTGATAGCTGTATCTTTACATCTTTGGTAGAATACATGAGCAAAAAAGGAAGCTTAACTGAGAAAATGGTAAATGAAAATTCTATATCGCTAATATCTATAGGACTAGATAAGGTCTCGAACTTGACAGAGAATCTTGAATATAATGCAGACAATAAAAGTGTTTTAGATGAAAAGAATACAAATAAAATAGACTCTGAAACCTTAATATCAGCTGATCCAAGCAAATTAAAAAGTTGTGAATTATCTGGACAAATTGATAAGTTTGAAATAAGTGGCAACTCACAATTAAAAGACTTGGAAGAATCTACAAATTTAAATGATACACTTTCTCCAACTTTCCATCCTTTAGTTTCGACACCAATAAGAAAAGTTAAATTTGAAGAACCATCATCAAGTGCACAATCAACAAAGTATTGTGACTCCAATAGTTTAACTCCTCATGAAACAATCAAAACAAGTTACTCAAAAACTATTTCTAAAAAGGTGAGAAAATGGAATTATTTCAATTTGGTTATGCTTCCTCCTGCTTCTAAAATGGATCAAAAAATATTATCATCTTCATCAAGGTCTAATACTACATTCTCACTAAGGTTACCCTTTTACTTAAAAGTAGATTTGCAAATTATGGATATTTCTATAGTTTTCAATGATGAATTACTAGACTGTCTACGTGCAGAAATATTAAAATTACTCCAAGTATATTCATGTACTCAGTGGAGCCAATATAAGGGTTTTGGTACATTTCCTATATCTAAGAAAGGAAAACAAGCTACTCAAAGTAGTGGACAAGATGGCAATCTTATATTATGCCCACCATTTAGACTCATATCCAATCTATCTTTACAGGGTGAGAATTTTGAATGGCAAATTCAACGTTGGAGTTACCTCGACCAATTACTGAACAAGGTACATATAAGAATATCTATTAAATTACCACGTATTGACTTAGTTATGTTAAATAATGTAAATATATCATCTTCTGTACCCTTAATTGACTTAGTACCATCATTTCATCTGACAATTGAACCACAAATAATATTATTGGGGACTATACTTGATAAATTTGACAAAAAGTATAATCGTTTGTACTTTCGCGGATTCCAAGTTAAGTTTGATACTCTTCAATCTCTTTCAAATGTAATACAATTATATACAAGAATTAAAAATATTATAATCAATCGATATAGTGATATTATACAATTATTTGAAGTATTTAATTATGAAAAGTTTGAGAATATATCAAGACATTCTTTAGCATGCTTTACTAAAGAAGTACTCAGATTACAATCCCAACCATTGCTGGACACTAATAAAATACCTTTAAAAGAATTCTCATTAAGTGTAGAAGCTGATTATATTAATCAATCTAGCCCATCTTTAAATGTTATCGATATTGAAGAATTTAGTTATTCAACAACTAATATTAATAATGATAAGGACAAACAGCAGTATAATAATGATTGCACTGAAGGAGCTAAACAATCACAAGTTAATATTGACAATTCTAATAATACTGATAAACATTTGAAAAATAATCAAACGATTGGAAAATCAAATGAAATATCGTCAAATATTGAAAAAAGTGAAAGAAATGACTTTTCAGTATTAAATGTCTCCAATTTAAGTGATATAAGATTTTCTAACCTTGGAAAAGATTCAGTATGGGATAATAATACAAACAATACAACCAAGATAACTACCAGTATTAGTAATGATGATTCTAAAGCTAATAATCTTGACTTAACTTTAAACACTCAACCAATTAATATTGACAAATTTAATCTATACAACAAAGATAATTTATCATGTATTGTTAGACCAGTGGATATACATCTAGATTTAAATTCTTCATTAGCATCTCAGAAGTATCAGGTAAATCATGAAGTAAGAATAGCCGAAACTTATTCATCAAAAAAGTTATCAAATTCTATTTTAAAAGGTGGTATCCAATCTATAAGTGCTACTTGTGCTTTATCTCCAAGATCAGACTTGACACACTATCCAGATTTTAATGAAACAAATACGTTTAATACAGCTAAATATGGTATAACCATGTTATCTAATGTCAAGAACTACAATTCTGGCATTAAAACATATAAGCAGCTGAATACAGATGTTTCAGAACTTTTTACCTCAGGAAATTCACTACCTTTAATATCTGAATCAGTTTTAATAAATAGTAATACTCAAGACAACACTGAATATAATACCAAAACTTTTCATGGTACAATTAACTCCAATTTTCAAAGTAGTGCTAATAATTCCAGAAATTTGGTGAACTCAACTGTATTACCAAATACAGCCTATCAGAGGTCCTCCACTAATACTACAGTAAAGGGCTATCTGCTTAAATCTAGTACAGTACTAAATCCAAGGAAGTCTTATATTACTTTAAGAACTGGTCTTAATATTGAAAAACCTAAACAATAGCACTTTATCATTAGGTATAGAGCTTCTGTGAATAATGAATTACATTAGGTTAGAAATGTCAAGATTTATTTGTATTATAAAATAAGAAATAAGTAATTAGGTAATCATAGCCAACACCCCTGTAATACTTTGTTTTTATGAAACTATACTGATTAATAAATTTATTAAATTTTAAAGCCAGATATCTTCCTTTTATCGAATCAGTAATCTATTGGTACCTTGGGACGCATTTAAAAAGATACCAACAAGAAAATTATAAACTTAAATTTTTATATTGAATATTTTCAATTGAAAAAAAAGGGTCAAGTAGGTAATTTGCTATTAAAGGCACTTAAATTAAATTTCTTATTTGCTACTAACCTAAACCTACTAATCATTAATAAACCAACCGCCGTATGTGGCGCGCTGCATGCATGTCCATTTTGTATTCAGTGTCTCCTTTTTAGACTTTTTACTCCTTTAGAAAAAAAAAACGAAAAATGAGTACTATTATTAAAAAAAAAATTGTGTTACCCAAAAATATTACTGCAGAGTTTGTATGTTTAATTTAAATTTAACTTGATAGCAACAAAAAAACAGTATATACGTTTCTTGTAACTTTAATTGTAGGCAGCGGAACTTAAAGAATGTTTTGATTGGCAAGACAGAAATTCTGATGGACTAGTTTCTAAAGAAAGTTTACTTATTTTATTACGTGCGGCTGGACAAGTCTGGTCTTTGGATGAAATAGAAAAGATTTGTCATGGTAAGTTGTATTTAATTTATTTTAAATGCATACACTGGCATTGTGTTTCAGAATTGGGTACAAATGATATAGACTTCCAAATATATTTGGATCTAGTGGCTCATAAATTCTCATTAAAGGCTGATAAACAAGAGCTTATTAATGCATTCAATATATTAGATAGAAGTGGGAATGGTAAAGTTCTTGTTAGTGATTTGAAACATATATTGTGTAGCATAGGAGAGAAACTAACAGTAAGTTATAAGCTATATTATTTAAATAATTAATTATGTTTTTAAATTATTGAATTATTTCAATAGGATGAAAGCTTTCAAGAGTTATTACGTATATCTGATGTACCAGATGCTGTTAGATTGACATATTTGAATAAATCTGAATTTTTGAAAATGTAAGTTAGTTTTTAATAATTAACATCTTTCTCAATTTAAATATATTCTATATTTAAAATTTTATTATTTTTAGATTTGGAAAGACCTCTGATTAAATTAAATATAAAGTATATTAGTATTCTCGATTAGCTGTTAATAAAGTGTTTACGATATATGCATGCATGCATGCATTTTTTTTTTAAATAAGCGGTGTACTTTCTAGAATTTTATACTTCTTAAAATGAGGAAGGAAAAAACATAATGATAAACTCTTCTAAGAAATTAAAGAGTATCTCTGGCTATCTTCCTATATCTTTATGGGCATCTGAATCACACTCAAGCCATGAGAACAGTACTAGCATTGCAGTAATTGGAGATAAAAATGGAAGAATTTTTTGTACCAAAGTAAGTATTTATATTTATATGAATGATTAACCACTAATTTATAAAATTAATTATTTTTTTTTTTTTTTTACAGTGTTTCTATGACAAATTTGAGATATCCCCACCTACATCTTTGTTTCATGCATGTGAAGATCTTTTACTTGTAAGTCTTATTAAGAGTCTTTATATTTCAATTTTAAATATCTCTTTGGTATGGAATTTTAGTTACTAAAGTACGAAAAACGTAACTCAGCAATAAAATTGTTAGTAGACAATATGCTTGAGCATGAAAATGGGGTATTATTAATAAATGAAATTTCTATAATAAAGGTATGTTTAAAAATGATACTATTCCATGACATTTTTATTGTGGATATAGTGTTATATTTAAACCTTTTAGCTTCAAATAAAATTATATTCATTAATATTTCAGGATCAAAGTTTAACTGACGGACTTATTAGCTTATTAATTACAATTTTGAATAAGCACTTCTCTCTAGCAGATAATAACAGTAGACTAACAGTTAGAGAGACAATATTATGTTCAATATTTAGAATGGTAAGCTACTAATTAAAAATTACTATTCGAATAAAGAATGAAATATTTTGTTAATTTCTTTTTTTATTAACTATGTTATTATATTTCAGTATATTATTGGTACTAATGCTATGATATCAATATTAAAATTTCTGAGTACATTGATTAATGATAAAATATCTGTATATGCAAATTTTATGATGGAAGGAATTATAGAGGATAACTTTAGATTGCAAAAACTGAAAGAGCTTGTTAATCACTTAGATAAGAAAACATTGCAATATACCATTATAACACTGATAAGATTACTTGAGTATAAACCTGAATTTGTTATTCAAGATATTATTAATACATGTGAACTATCTATTTCCAAAGTATTTCTGGAGTTATCTGATAATCCAACTCAGTTTAAAATATTATTAGACTTTTACTTATATATTTTTGCAAACCACAAAGATTGTTTTTACAGTTTAATTTTTCACACCTCTAGAGAATGTTTATTTAATATTCTGAATGGAATTTCAAATGCAATGGTTAATACAAAATTTATTGAAGCTTTCAATGAGTTAACAGATAATAGCTATATCAACTTTTTATCAAATAATCAAAACAATGAGACTAAAGACATGCTTAATACTAATTCAGATAAAGTGTTAGTATCTAGCAAGAATTTAAAAAATAAAGAACAGTTTATTTTTTCTTTGCTACATTTTTTTAGAATTTTGGTGATATTTTACAATGAAAATAAGGAAGTTAGTCAAAATGAAACTTGTATGCCTAACATTGATGAGTGCAAAAGGAGTCGGTGGTTACTTGGAACAGAGTTTGGAAATTTTTTAAATAAGTTCATAGAATCAATAGTAGAGATTCTTAAGAGCTCAAGGAATATTGATCATAAATATTCTGCGTTAAAATGTATTTTAGATATATTCACATCACCCAAATGCATTGAATTTTTTGATAGTAATTTATGTTATAAACAAAATCAAATAATGGAAATATATGATAATATATCTTCTTTAAAAGATGACCCAAGTAATATACCTATATTAAAAGGAAAAAATACTAAGAGGATAACCTTTAAAAGAACTAGAATAGATGATACCAATCAAATAATCAAGGATATTTCAAATAATACAACTCAAGTTAAAGAAGAGTATTGTATTCACCAATTTTTTTATTTTAAGCATGGATCTTATACTATAGATGTTTTACTGGAAATTCTAAGTAATGAAATACAAAACAAAGGTGTTAATGATAAGTTATATGCAAATGTCAATTTATTTCAAATAAATGAGAGCTCTGAAAATAAATTGAGAGAAAATGGTTATACAATTTTAAATATGACTATGGAATGCATATATCGGATCTTGCGTGTTAATGTACCTACTCATTCATGTCCAAGATATCTATATGTTCTTAGTTGGTTTATCTCTTCCTTATTAAAAAAGGAGATTAGATGTCAACCACCATTACCATTATTTGGTTTATCAAGTATTGAATTAATTATGCAAACATCTGGAGCTGAGGAACCATTGGAAAATGCACTTATTAATATTATTGACTTATTTCACTCAGATACAAATAATTTAAACAAAAGTATACCTGAATTAGTTATTCCAAAGAATAATGAAAATATTATTAAACTCTGCAATTATATGGTAAAAACTGTGAAAGTTATGTCCATTAGATTAAGTGAAATGATTAATAAATCTACAGTAAATGATATAGATATTTGGAGGCATAACAGCACTATCCATAACAAAATTAGACTAATAGAGTACTTCACATATGTTATTATTACTATTTCCGGTATAATACACTATAAGGAATTTAATCTTGTTGACTTTATGTACTCATCAAACCTAATATTTGAATTCTACTCAAGACAACTGAGTAGTAAGGAACAGGTAATTTTGGATGTATGCCAACTTTTAATAGCAAAGAGTATGTTAGAAATGAGAAAAAAATCTAATCTCTTAGATAAGGATGAAATAATACAATTAGATAACCTTCTATATGATGAAGATAATAAGATAAATTTGGAATATACAACTAATAATGATTTATTCTCACTTGTATTAAAGTTAAGTAATAATTTAAAAAGTCGACTACCGAATGAAAAAGACCAAAGGATATCTAATATATGCAAAAGTGTACTGAAAGATACTGAATCACTAATATATAATGAAGAGGGTGCAAAAGTTGTTTTTAGATGGTTTCATAGGCCTAGCCAAATAAATGAAAAAGATATGGAAATGTCACGAATGAGTTATAAATGGATCTCAAATATTGCAAAACATCTGCTAGAACCACTTCTGACTGAAAGAGAGATACAAGAAAGGCTACAATTTGTAACAAAAAGTAAAATTTATGCTTCATTAACTTTAAATGAAACTGTGTCTAATGATACAATTTCAATTATTATATCTCTACTTTATTTTTGTTATATTTTTTATCCAGATCAGATTAAGTGCTTTATTAGCAAATATTTAAGAGAAAGTGATGTAAAAAATATGAATTATAACTGTTTCAACTTTATTCAAAATGAGACCTTTAATTTAGATGGTATAGATGGAAGGAACATTCGAATGCTTCCACCAAGAGTAGTTATGTACTATTCATATATTTTAACTGAACAGTCTACTAGACAAGTAAATTTTGAACAAAATAATATTATTCAAGTTACTGATACACATTTATGTGAAAATGATACAAATAATTTGACAAATATTACTAATAATATAGAACAAGAAATCCTAAGTCGTTTATTTTCAATTCTAATTCATAGTACAATTAGAAGAAAAGAATGGCTTACTTGGCACTCAGAAAAATTTGGTCACTGCAGAAATTTCTGTTATTCTCTAATGAATTTGTCACTGATAGCCGAAAATTGTATTAGTAATATTCAAAACTATGAAGTAAATATATATTACTCATTTTATAACTGGGTAATCCAAAGATCACTAGAATATTATAGATACCAAATTTTTACTTGTAGATTCAATTGTCATATATCACCAATAATAGCATATGGAATATCAAAATGTAAAACATTTTTTAAATACTTAATTTACAGTATTACAAATCTCAAATTGTCTTGTGATAAAAAAGAAGCAAACATCTCTGATTTTTGCAAGACGAATTTTAGTATCCAAGATGAACAAGATATTATTGATGAAAAATTAGTCCAAACAAGTCTTCTATTATTTGGAATAAGAAAGTCTATCGAAATAAATGCAATAAAAAGCATTATCAATTTAAGTGAATTGATAAATCCATTTTTACAATTATTATTGGATAAAAATTCTAGTCAATTGCATACAGTATCTCCAAAAATTCAAATAGTTATCATAAATACATTTCTCACTCTTATGGAAATAATTTGTGAAGCTTTAGATCTATGGCTTGATAAATGTAATTCAAATGTAATCTTACTCTTTTCTTTCATTCACCAGTTTACAATATGGTAAGTATAACTTTTTCCTCCAGTAGATAAATATTAATAGGAAGACATAAGCAACAAAATTGTTTTTTATTCACTCAATATACATTTACTAAATTAATATGACTTGATACTTTTTTTTCTTAGGTTATCAAAAATATTTGATAATAATATTATGGATGTAGACATATCAAGATATACTATATGTATTACAGTAATTCTACTAAAATTTAGTGATATAGAACTTAGAAGATCTACTGAAGTTAACAATTCGATTATAATGTTTCTTCAAAATGAATCTCTATATTTAACATTCAATAAGATGATGGATTTTGTTATTTATCATCAGGAAAATAACTCTTTGAATCAGGACAACCATCTTGGTATCTCTCTAGTAGTATGTTTATCTACAGTATTTCTATTACTAAACAAATATGGTGAATACTTTGTGAGCTCTAAAATTTTGAAGAGCACACTCAAGAATTTGTTTTTATATCCTTTTGCTCATCCAAAGCTATTCTTACATAAAAATGATAATAAATGTAATCATGATTCCTCCATGTGCATTAATTGCCTAAACTATGGTTTAAATAGTTTAAACATAAAAGTTAAAATGGTTACATTATTATGCATTATAGTGTCTTTTATTAATAAAGAGCAAGATGTAGAAATGACTTGGAATATAGATGAATCTATCTTATATCATATTTATATGAATTGTCTATTGTATATCTTACCAAACAGCCATAATGATGAGTATAGCTTGATAGAGGAAGCTACATTTGCAGTACTTTGTTCTATTTTATATTTAAGCAATGACAAATTTACTTCCTATTCTATTATGAATAATATCTATTTACAAAAATATATAATTGATTATTTTTTACAGAAGATCATGATAAATTTAGGTTCAACTATGAACTTAGATTATCCCTTCAAGTACTTTAACTTTATGATTTATATATTATATATAATAAATGCATCACCTTGGTGGTTTGATATTCATACTATTGTTAATATCCCTTTTGTAAAAAAGATTGGTAATTTATATAATTATATAAGAAGTTACTGTGATAAGGATAACTTGGAGAATAATACACATAGCAGACGTTATTTAGCAGTATTAGAAGCTATATTAAAGAGTATACTATCCATAGTTCATAGATCAAATAATATTTCAGAAGATGAATTCTTAAATAAAGGTAAGAATATTTTTAGTAGCTTATCATTGATATTATAGGCTGAGCTTATTTCATATTTATTATCTTAATTTTTCTTGTAGAAGATAATGATGCAAAAGTGTATAGCTGTTTAATAGAAGATATACTGATGAATCAACAGTTAGATATTAAATTAAATGATAAAAGTAAATTAGAAAGTATATTTAAGGCTATAGATGATCATTCAACTGATAAAGTTGTTGAGAATTGCCTGAAATTCTCATTCAATGTAGTATTAAACAATATTGTAAAGTATTAAATAACTTTTAAATATGAAAAATATATAGGTGTCTTTTTTTTGAATTTACCTAATGAAATTCACTTTTAGTGAACTTCTCATATAAGTACTATCATAGTGCATGCATGCCAATAACGTGGGGTTCCATTAAATTACTTAGTGACCAATAATCCCTTCTTTTAATCTACTAACTAGATTTAAATATAATTTACAAGGAAATATTAAAGATCAGAGTTGATAGTTGTGTAGAATATATAGATAGATAGCTAACAGGAAGATAAAAAATATGGAATCTAAAATTTCAAAATTTGATAGTAAGTTCAAATAATTAAAATATTGTCATATATTAAGTTAAATTTTTTTTTTATCATAATAAGCCAATATTGGTAGGTTATGGATTGCAGGTACATGTGGGATAAGTAAAAGACCATTTAGTAAAAGAATTATACAAGATATAGAAATAATGGGAAATGTGGAGGAACTGGTAACACTAACAAATAAAATGAGTTACCCACTAAGAATTGCAGCAACTCTTTTGAGAGGGTTAATGTTAATATACGACAAACAGTGGATGTATCTCGGTAGGTCGAAATTTCTTAATTTTTTTCTGGTATCTTTAGGAAATTGAATTTAATTGTTTTATTAGAATCTGATGCAGACTCATTATTTGCAAGAGTAAGTTTAAATATTGTAGTCAGAGTATTATAATGATATCGTAGTGATATTTCATTACTTATTTTAGTTTAGAGAACAATTTGTTTCGTATAATAAAGCTAATAAACAGATAACTGCAATTAAAAGGAGTAAAAGGGGTGTGATTGATATGATATCTATAGATTCATCTATGATATCTTCTTTTGATACGAGTGATCATAATTTTGAAAGTTCAGGAGATTTAATACTTTCATTGGATCCATCAAATTTAATGCTGGATATATACAAAAGCTCTAAAAATAAAAATATTCTGGCAAAAATAGAGGATATAACACTACCACAGATTTATGATGAACATAACAACCAAGTATTAGCTAATATGGAAGATAACAATATTTCGAAATGGATGACTGGAAATGACGATTTCATTCTTCATGAAGATGAATTGCAAACAAATATTCTTGAGAATGTTGAAAATAATAAAAATAAAATACTTAGTATAGAGGATAAAAAACAAACAGATATAAAGGTGGTAAGGGAAAAACAGAAGAGACAACAATCAACTTCACAAGGGCCAAATAAGCGTATTAGAAATTTAAGTAATCTAGATATTAATATAGCATATAAAGATTTAATTGAACTTGGAAAAAATCAGAAATGCAATACCTCAATAAATCCGATTTTTTTAAAGGAGTTTAAAGGATGGGATATAAATCAATGGTGGCATATTGACACTTTTAAGGTTGAAAAAGAGCATAATATGATGCTTTTTAGTCATTTAAATACAAAAAGTACAAGGCATAGAGTTTCTACTATTAATATAGATAATACTACTGAACCTTACTACCCAACAATAGAAAAGCACAGAGGTAGTATGAAACAAGCAGATCTAGAATTAGGTTTTGAAATATTTGATGAAGATAGTATGATAGATTTTCCTAACCATATCAATCGTCAGCCTCGTGGAAGTATAAATTCCCTTGATTTACCAAATATATATAATAGTAGGGAGTCATTTTCATGGTCAAATGGAAGGGAATCTGGAGTTCGTTTATCAGTTCTTGACACAGGATCAAGAAGCTTGTCAGTTGACAGTTCCCCATTTCACCTTGAGTTAGATGATGCTAGATTAAGGCACAGGAATTTATCAATCGAAAGTGATATGCCAGAAGTAGATGAAAAACGTACAAGTACCTGGAGTAGAAGTGGATTGACAACAAGTAGTGGTACTTACAACTTAAAAACATATACTGTCCAGAAATTCATATCAGCAAAACTTAAGGAAGTTAAACAATTAAATGAAATAAATAATGGAGAACTTCAGAGGGATGAAGATATAATTTCAGTATGTTTTAAAGAATTGCTACCATATCAGGTAACATCTAGAAATACTGCTGCTACATTTTTTTATCACATATTAGTCCTAGCTTCTTACAACGAGTTAAAATTATTCCAAAGATCTCCAGGTTCTGATATAGAAATAAGCAGACCTGCATCCTTCATTAATGAAGATTCCTAAATATAGTGTAAAAAAACCTTTATCTAAACTAAGTAAGTAATTATTTGAAGAAATCTTTAAAATTAACTATTTCATAAGCTAAAGATAGCGTGAACATTAATAATAATAATAATAATAATAAGGAAAAGAAAAAAAAGACGATAAATCTTAAGCTGAAGAGCCGCACCAGAGCCGTGGTTGTCTACTTTTACAATATTTCTCTGAAGCCCAAAGTAAACTATAAATTAAGGGGTAGTCTTTTAGTTTTGTACCAACTTTGAAAGTACAATCTTAATTAAATTGGAAAATAAAATGTCATATGACAAAGAACAAGAACCAATTTTGAACTACCGTGGAAACTTGGAAAACTTGCTACGTAGACGTTTTTTTGTAATACCTTCTTTTGAAATTTATGGCGGAGTTGCTGGCTTGTTTGACTATGGTCCTCCAGGTTGTGCTCTGAAGGCTGAGATTGAAGGTTTATGGCGTAAACACTTTATTCTTCACGAAGATATGCTTGAAATTAGTGCAACATGTTTAACACCTTACAGTACACTGAAAGCATCAGGACATGTTGATAGATTCACAGACTTTATGATTACTGACACTAAAACAAATGATTATTATCGTGCTGACAAAGTACTAGAAGAATATGCTGCAAATAGACTGAGTAAGAATTCGAATAATCCTCCCAAGAATGAGGCTGAAAGGAGTGAACTAGAACTTATTATTATTCAAGCTGGATCTTATAATAGTGACGAAATAAGAAGATGTTTGGATAAATATAGTATTCTTGCTCCAAGTGGTGCTGAATGGTCAAATCCATACCCATTTAATTTAATGTTTAAAACTAAAATTGGACCAAAACAGAGTGAAGATGATGATAAATGTAATACTGGCTTTTTGAGACCAGAAACAGCTCAAGGTATATTTGTCAATTTCCGTAGATTATTGGACTATAATGGGAAAAAATTACCATTTGCAGCAGCTCAAATAGGATTGGGATTTCGTAATGAAATAGCACCTAGAAATGGACTTTTGAGAGTTAGAGAATTCCAAATGGCAGAAATAGAACACTTTGTACATCCTGAAAGAAAAAATCATCCGAAATTTTTCATTGTTGAGAATTTATGTCTACCTCTTTATCCTAGATCTAGCCAATTAAATAATACTAATATAATAAAAAATATGACATTAAAAGAAGCTGTACATGGTCCGAATAAAGTTATTGATAATGAGACTTTAGCTTATTTTTTAGCTAGATCTTATTTATTCTTTAAATCTATTGGTATTAATATTGGAGGATTAAGATTCAGGCAACATTTAGAAACAGAAATGGCTCATTATGCAAGCGATTGTTGGGATGCCGAGATTTTGACTTCTTATGGCTGGATAGAATGTGCAGGACATGCTGATAGATCTTGTTATGATTTAATACAACATTCTAAATCTGCAAAGGTTGATCTACTTGCATCTGAACATTATGATGAACCTCAAATTAAACCATTTGTTAAACTACTACTAAATAGACCATTGATTGGAAAGACATTTAAACAAGAAGCTCCAAAAGTTATTGAAGTTTTGCAAGATATTGCTAATAAATGTGATATGTCTGTTGAAGAGGCACTTAGGCGAGAGGGCTCTTATAATCTCAATTATAAATATTGTTCTGATAATAAAAAATATAAATGGGAAATCACTCGTGAAATGGTTAATTTTGAACTAACTAGTAAAAGAGTAACTGAGGAACATTTTATACCAGCTGTAATTGAACCATCATTTGGTATAGGTAGAATTATATATTGTGTTTTAGAACATAGTTTTAGAATAAGAAGTGATGAATCTTTACATCAAATCAATGGAGAGAAAATTAGTGTAAATAAAGATATACAGACTTCAATTGGAGAAATGCAAAGGTGTTATTTGTCAATACCTCCAATTATTGCACCAATTAAATGTTCTATATTACCTATAAGCTCAAATATAATTTTTAATGATATTGTTAATATTATACGAGATGAATGTATTGGAATAGGGATCTCATGCAAGTTAGACACTTCTTCTGCATCTATTGGAAGAAGATATGCTAGAACTGACGAAATTGGTATCCCATTTGGTATAACAGTAGATTTTCAAACTATCAAAGATAATACTGTTACACTCAGAGAGAGAGATACTATGAAACAAGTAAGGCTACACTCAAGCGAAGTAGTCAAAATTATTTCAGAACTTTCTTATCAAAAGTTGATTTGGAGTGATGTACTAAAAATGTATCCACTATTTACACAACAAGATGAATAACTTTACTATTCTGTAAAAATCAATATATAAAAAATTTTACTTGTATAGTTTTTAATATACTTACAGATTATTAATATTTATTACTAAATTCGAATATTTTTATCATTTATTTACTACTTAGTTTCAATAAATCTAGAACTACTAAAAGTGTTTCTCTTTTTTTTACTTTTATTTTTTATACATTTAGGTTACCATCTTCAAATATTCTCTAAATAGTTACCCTCTCAATGCAATACACTAAATATTGCATTCTTAGAAACTCTGACATTTTCAATATGACAGTAACCAAACAGGAAGTTATAAATGTCTATTCCGAGTTATGTATATATTTTATCAATTAATTGATACCATGTTTTGAAATTATCAAATTATAATACCTCATTGAGTCTTTTAAATCAATCTTATATCAATCTTTAAATAAGTTTAAATAAATGTGTAAATTACTATAAACAAAAATAATAGAAAAATGAAGTTAAATTGACATTTATATATACTATGTTAAGTCTATAGTTTAAATATTATTATGATCAATACAAAATATAGAGAATATTTAATTAATGTAAAGTTAGCTACTTCAAGTTAAATAAGGTAAAGACAACTATTTACTATATCTTGTAAATTATTTTATATAAAGTAATTTCATCTAAAACTAGAAGTAAGATAATGACTATTATACTCATTCATTACTTTATATTAATTAAAAAATATATATTTATTGCAAATAACACTTCCTATTGCATATTTACCTATTAATTAGTGATAAATAAATAAATATTTATTTGAAACTTTTAAAAATTAAAAGATATGTAATAATATAATAGCAAAAATATATCATTACATAACCTAAGTTAATAATTATTTTTGATAATATTGAATTATAATCTCTATTATTTCCTCTAAATATTATTAATATTTCATTGTTCACCTAGTATCTTTGTTTTATTCTAGATAAACATCTTATATTTGAAATTTATTAATATTTATACTAGTATTTAACAAAACATACAATTCTATAATTACATATTTCCATAGTACTTCCTTTCTGTATACAACTCTGTAGATAACCTACATATAAGCTTATATTATTCTAATAAAATCAAATAATTGATCATAAATCATATTATCTTTGCTAATCTTTCTATAAAAAAAAAAAGAGATAAATTTCTAATTTTTCAAATGTGTTCTTCAAAGTCATGTCTTATATTGAATCTAATTTAGTCCTATAAATAACACAATTAAAAAAGTGTCTGATTAAATTAGTAATAATTTTAATGACATAAATATCCCATGAATATAATCTATATAGCCGAAAAATTATGATTTTGTGTATCCAATAATAATCTGATCTTGAAACTGCTCAAGATTTGTTATAATATAAAACTAGTCCAGAAATTATTTTTAAAAAATTTTAGAAAATAAGATATTCAATTCTTGTAATTGACTATATGGAATATTATACTTCACATAGTAATCCAATGAAAAACAAAAAGTGAAACAAAGGCTTAATAAATAAGTAATATATCAATTGAATATGTACTGTGAAACCAACAATCTATAGTTAATATATTTTAGCTATTAAGTTAACAAAGGCATTTACTTATCTTTGTGTTATCATTATTGGATGATGAGGCATTCAATTGTGATCTAGTTGATGATTGTATACCAGATGAAGTCATTGTGCTTGGATCAATTGTACCATCTTCAATTTTGCTTAATATAAGCCTTGTTACCTTAATAAATACTTCTTCAACACCTTCTCCTGTTAGTGCACTTGTCTCTAAAAAAAGTATGTCATTTTCTTGTGCACATCTACTCGCTTCAAGAAATGTCACTTGTCTCTTGTCTTTTAAGTCTACTTTGTTTCCAACTCCAATGATCGATATATCAACACGAGCTAGAGTTCTAGCATCAGCCAACCAATTAACTAAATGATTGTATGTCTCTCTATTCGTTATATCATATACTATTAATGCACCTGCAGCACCTCTATAATAAGATCTTGTAACTGAACGATAACGTTCTTGTCCAGCTGTATCCCATATTTGTAGTTTCACTCTTTTACCACCTGTAGTTATTATTTTAGATCCAAATTCAACTCCAATAGTATGGGATGAACCTTTCTTGACTATAAAAAATAAAAAAAATGAAATACAAATATATTTAATATTCAAAAAGAAGATATTAATGGTAAACTCACATTTATTTTCTATGAATTGGTGTAGTAAGCAAGATTTTCCTGCTCCTGCATCACCAATAATGATAAATTTAAACAAATAATCATACTGTTCTTTCTCTTGTCGGGACATCTTTAGTATATTTTTAGCAATATTTGTATATTTCTATATTCGAAATACAAGTTTCCAGGTTGATATTTAATAAAAGTGGGTTTTATAGTACTAGAGCCAATATTTAGCCAAATTCCCAATCTAATTAGAGGTTCAAGAAACCGATATATAACTAGCTATGGCACACTTTCTTACTTAAATTCAGTATTAATTTTTTGCAAGTAATCCTGCAAAATCCTCTTTCTTAACTAATTTAAAAAGTAACTACTATTACAAGAAAAACCCTTGATAAGAGCGGGTAATATTACCGCCTGAGCGGTAATATACTTTTGAATCTGGATATTTTTAATTGTTGGGAATATTTAAGACAATAAATGATCTATATATAATATAGTTAGATTTAAATAACTAAAAGTGTTAACAAACTATATAGAATAGATCCTTAAGTTTGATATATCAATACGAACAAATTAATGAGTTATTTAAATAAATCTGATCTGAGACCAATATTGATTAAAATAAGATGATAGTGCAAGTCCATTTTGTGTATAATATGCATTTATAAATAAGAGAAGATTCATTATAGAAATAGAGGTAATAACAACCACTATATTTACTTTATAGACTAAAAGACATTTTTAAAAAGTACTTATGGACATCTTTATTGCGTCTTTCTGTCTAGATATCTTTAGTGGGGTTATCTAATACGATGAGTTAATATCTAGATTCGCTACAATACGTAGATACAGTCTATATGGAGTAAATTTTAATTATGTATTATACTTATTTTACATTAGATATTGTGGATCTTAAATCTTCTATATTAGACAATCTCAATTACTATCTACAAAAATTCAGTTTCTTGAATTATGATTAGTAGAAATAAATTAGCTTAGAATTACTGGTATTTATCAAATATAATCATATAAATATTATATGTAAATTAATATATATATAAATATTTAAATACTAGACATTAGTCATTTTATATTTAGCTATATCTAATAAATGTTAATAACTGTTTATTGAAATTGGGAATATAACTGTTCAGAATTATTAACTATATATAAATAAATAGTTCAAATTTTATAACTGCTTCTCAATATATACAGGTAGAACATTTGGAAATATTTGGTAAAGCTATACAGGCAATATTGGAATTAATTTTTTTAAGATGAAACAAAGTTATCATGATAATAATAATAATATATGTAGTAAATATATTCATTCTTACAATGAACAAGATAGGATAGTACATCATTATCATAAGGTTACAGAGTTGGCCAACATTGATACTATTGATACAGTATACAAGAGCATTGATGATGAAAATACTCCAAAGACTCCAGTATTTAATAAAGATAAGAATTCTTTATTGTATAATAATATAAATAGTAATGGATCATTTAATAGTCCAATTGTTAGGTCTTCAATGGATTTATCAATAAATAGTGTAAATAGAAGCACAGCTCCTTCTTCATTAGTAAGTACTCAGTTAAGAGTACGGCCATCTAGTCCCTCTGAAGTAGTAATAACTACTCCTAAAAATAAAAAGATTTGTACAGGACCTCAAATTGATTCTTTTTTAGGATCTCCAAGAGATAAGAATAGGTATGATAATAATTTAGCTAATAAAATAAATGGTCCATTAATACTATCAGCAGTATTACAAGTTTTGGCTTCAATACAGAATACCAAAGGTACTTGTGATGGGTTATCTGAAAATAAAATAGATCATAATATTGTGAAAGATAACTGTAAAATTATTAATAATGCATCAAAAATATTAGATGCAAAGTTACCTGGTGTTCCACCAGCAACAGCAGCTCTAGCTCTAGCATACTGTTTATCAGTAGCAGCTACAACAGCACAACTACGAAAGAATGAGAATTTAACATCAGATGAAACACTATTGACTATAAATAATACGTCGAATAATATTAATACTGTATCAAGTGAGAATAAACCTGACAAAAATACTAATAAAACTTTAAATGTAGATCAATTTAAATTACCACCAATGAACTTTTCAGTCAATCCTATTCTATGTAACAAATATGATGGTATTTCAAATGAGAAAACTGACTGTTTGGATGTAAATGAGACCAGATATAATATTACAGAGGAATTGATAGAGAGGAATAGTGATAATTTGATACTTTCTGGAAAAATACGAGATAATATCAACATTTGGGATGATTTAAATTTTATTGATTTAACAAACAAAATAGATTTTGATACACCTTATGATAGAAATCATGCTTTTAATAGAAATGAACTTTTATTTAGTCATCCGACTGAAATAAATGATATATTTGAAGCTCATATATCTTTGTCTGGTAAAAATAATCAAGTAATAAACAAATATAATGTGCACATTCAATCTCTATGTGATGGGTTCTTAACAGATTCAACAGGTAATTCATTTAGTAAAAGTAAGAATATTTCTTATAATAAAAAGAGAAATGTCACAGTAAACTCAATGAATTCTCTCATTCAAATAGTCGGTAGTAGGTGATATATGTTGAACTAGAATAAACTTAGAATATTAGTATTATAGTTAAGTTTTAGATTAAGAATAACTATCTTTTGAGGTCTTGTATACTATACTATATTATTATTATTAATATTGTTATCATTAATATTACTATCATTATTATTAATATTATTTCTATAATTATTATTATCATTATTATTATTTCTATTGTCTTGACTAAATTGCTGTATAGAGTGAATTTGTACTTGATTATTTGTATCTCTATCAATAGGTATATAGAAAGATTGCATTACTTGTTGATATTGATTAGTAGTATTTGAATTTGTTGAAAACTGTTCAGGAGATGCAAAATGTTGATAGCCCATTATTGATTGGTTTTGGGGTAGAAATTGATACCCTAGAATAGGCTGTTGGTTACCAAACATAACCATATGCTGTTGATTTTGTAAATTGGGATAATTTAGATTAGGAATAGTTGAAGGATTATTTGGGTAATTTACAGCTTCATGATATACAAATAAATTATTATGATTAACTTTATTATAATGATCAACATGACTAGAATAGTTATTATTTGGTGTTTGGTTTCTTCGATAATTACTACGTCGATGTTGTCCTAAATACTGTATACTCCTATTATCTGAAGATCTTTTATGGTTTGAACATCCATACTTTGTATTGCGATTGTAATTTGATATACTTTTAGAATTAAGTCCATATTGTTTAGAATTAGTATTATTAAAAGAACCAAGTTTCTTAGATCTTGGGATATTATTTCTACTTGTAGATGATATACATGTAGGTATATTATTATTGATCGGTTTCTTAATTTCATTATAGTCTGTAATTTGAATACCTGCCTCCTCATACTTCTCTTTAAATCTTCCAGCTCGAAAAAATTTACTTTTTCCCTTAGAATCAAAATATTCAGAAGTTTCACATTTATCTTCTTCTGTATCATCATCTAAATCTTCATTAACTGGTGACAAATTATTTCCATTAATATTTGTTGCAATATTATTTTTAAGATAAGAAAATTGAATTTCCCCGGCTTTTCCAAGAAATGTAGAATGTTTTACATCACAAAATATTTTATCTCCAATATTTAAGTCTTGTATAAAGTAATTTTGTCTCCTAATAACATAAAATGGAGAGTTAATAGGTCCAAATGTATCAACTACGACTCCAATTATTGTTTTATCTTCTAAACAAACAACAGATCCTAGATCAAGCATTGAGCTATTTGGATCTCCTCTAACCATTATTATACTATTCTTATTATCATTTACATCATTATCATCTAATTTCTTATTTGTGGTATTTCTTTCACAAATTTCATCATCAAATAATAAATTATCAACCAATGAAAAAATATTACCGATAAATTCACAAGGCAATTCTGAATCAACTTTATAAGGTAAATCGATTATTTCAATATATGGAATACATGTAGAATTGATTAAATTATTCACATTCTTATCTTTATTCTTAAATTTAGTATTTCTAGAATCATAATCATCTTCATATTCACAATCGCTTAATTCATCACATTTACTTTTGTCATCTATTTTTAATCCAAAATTTTCCAGATATTCATTAGATAAATCAATACAAGTATCATCTGTATTTAATAAAGTTTGTTTTTCATTATTATCTATTTGTCCTCTATATTTCATTTCTCTCTTAACTAATTCTTGAATTTCATTATCACTTTCAGTAGAAGTATTACTATCTAAGTTTCCATCCTCATTTTCACTTCCTTCATCATCTGTTATAAATTTCTTATTCTCCCTAGCAATAGAATCATTGTTAAGAATATTCTGTAGTTCTTCATTAATATCTCCATGTTCATTACCATATCTACTACTTTTTACTTTAGATATATTCCCTTTTCTAAGTTCATCATAAGCTTGAGTAATAAGTTCTAATCTGGAATTTTCTAATTCTGCAAATTTTGAAGCAAGTAGTAAATCGTCAATAACTGTTTCGCCATCTTTCTTTTCTGATCT